>NC_079912.1:3803231-3855553 GCF_024868665.1 Triplophysa rosa
TGCGCGTCAAGTTTAAACGGCTCGTCCGCGAGACGCGCAACGCGGGGCAGAGACGCGCGAGTATGACAGGCTGTGTGTGCGCGTCAAGTTTAAACGGCTCGTCCGCGAGACGCACAACGCGGGGAAGAGTCGCGCGAGTATGACACAGGCTGTGTGTGCGGTCTTCTGAATTGGACGGTTCTTTAGTATTTATTTGCCTAATATGATCGATCTGACTCTGCAGATGCCATAATAACACACACTGTCTCTCTCCTGCCTTGTGTATGTTTGTTTTTTTAATGACGGACGTTTATGCAGTTGGCTGGGGCAGTGCTGATTAGGCATAACGGAGGTGCGCTCACTCAGTTGGTTAGCAAGAATGCCACTCAAAGCGGGCTTGGAACAGACGCGTTTCCTATTTTTCACATCGCTTCCACATCGCAGCCTCTTGCGATTAGCAAATCGCAACGTCTCACATCGCGATTGCGATTCGATTTCGATTAATCGTTCAGCCCTACATTTTAGTGTACAGGTACAAATACTTACTTTACAAGTTCACAAACTAAAATCTACATGCTCTCAAGTTTTGCTACTGAAATACCTTCATAGAGTCTGTGTTTGAGTCTGAACGAGACCCGCTGATTCTCGTTCATGAACGAGCTGTTACTTCTGCCTCGTAAACGAAATGAAAGATGAGGTCTCTTGTTCAACAAGTACAGAAACGGACACAATGTAAAGATCCTTAGGAAAATAATTCAATAATGCAAGCTGATGGTTAAATGTAACAAAGACAAATTAACATTGTAATTTTTATTGCATGGAAAATGTCAAGCCCTGTTTACTCAGTTATTGTACTGCAAGCACAGGTGTTTTGTGTGCATTTTGTATCATTTATTGTTCTTTCAAATAAAAACGACTTCATTACGTTTAATTCATGTCATGCACTTTTCTAAAAACTGTAAAACAAAAAAGTATTGGTTAGCTCTCATTCGCGTCACGTCAGCAAATAGCATTCTAGTTCCGGCTGTGAAGGGATGTGTAATTGGTTAGATCTTCCACTGAACGAATACGCCCACACTGACCGGTCTCTGAGTCTGAACGAGAGAGAGAAAGCGAGAGAGATCTCGTTCGTGAACGAATTGAACGAACTGGTACATGTCGTTCATGAACGAAATGAACGAATTGAACGAGAGTGTACAGTACACTGTAGGTCGGTCATTTAGCATGTGAGTCTCGTTCAGCAATCAGCAGAAAGCGGATGCAAAGCGCAGTTGCAGGTAGGCTACTTTGCACGCTTGTTTATTTAAAATACATCAACTTTACGTTTAACATAATCCCAGATTTATGAATGTGTAAATGACCAAACAAGTAACTTTTTAATTATGCAGGAAAAAACCTTGTGCGTTGGTCATCTGAACCACTTATTTAGACTTATTTTATTTATTTAATGAGTAGATCAGAGACACACATTTTAATAAAGCCTGTAATCAGTTTATACGTCCATTAATACGTACGTTGACATAACACAACTCTTTTTCGCCACCTGCTGGCGTATTATAGAAATGGTCACTGAACGAATCAGTGAACAAATCTGAACGAATCGTTTTGGTGAACGAACTGAAAAAGAACGAATCATTCAAATGAATCATAATTCCCATCACTATTATGAGTGAAAGAGTGGCATGGTTGCGCTTGTAGAGCTTTCAGCGTCCGCGTTTCACAACTAGGAAGCTTCCGTCAAACACCCCTTTGCGGCAACCCGTCAAAATAAAAGTCCTTAATTTGAGAACAAGTTATAACATTGTTTTTAATAATTCGGCGTACATTTACTTACTTTAGTAAATTGACGTAAATGTGCTAGTAAAATTATAAAAAATTGTACATATAATTAAAAAAAATTACTTTTTTATATTACAAAATAGTACTTAAATTTATGTAGACCTAAAACCAGAAAATAAAAAGAAATATGGTCTACCAGCCAAATAAACATAGTGATGTAAAGTAAATATGTTGAATTACTATGTAGCAAGGAAGGCGGGGCGAGAGCCGTGGGGCGGGTAAGGTGGGGCCGGCAGCGTAAGTGGCAACGAGTGTCAGCTGTGCGACCGCCGGTCCCCGCATGCCTCACAGGGGAGCTCGGGAGCATAAGAGGACGAGCGACCGGACCATCGAGAGAGAGGACCCGGGCCCGGAAACAGTTAAGTTTGTTTATGTTCGTGTGGCTGGCAGTCGACCGTGAGGTGGCTGCCGGCCTGTTATTTGCTGTATTATTGTTTATTTATTTTGATTAAAGTTTTGTGAATGTTCGCAGGTTCCCGCCTCCTTCCTTCCCTACATTGAACTTTGCTACTCAACTCAACTCAACTTTATTTATAAAGCGCTTTTACAATTTTCATTGTTACAAAGCAGCTGTACATGAGACATATTGACTATAAGCAAAATAATTAAAGATATTGGTGCCGAAACGCGGGAGGAAGGAGGGACATGCTGCCGAGGAGCCCTCGCCGCCGAGCGGCCTCGCGGTGCTGAGGAGTTCGGGCAGCGCGGACGAGGGCGTCCGCCAGCGGAAGGAGGCGGGAACCGGCATCATTCCAACAATAAACTTTAATCAAAATAAACAATAATCCAGCAAATAACAGGCCGGCAGCCACCTCACAGTCGACTGCCGGCCACACGAACATAAACAAACTTAACTGTTTCCGGGCCCGGGTCCTCTCTCTCGATGGTCCGGTCTAGGGCTGTGACGATTATTAAATAATCGTCTCATCGCGATTGTTTGACCTCATCGCGATGGTTTCAGATCATCGCGATTATTGCACATCTCTATAGAAAAGACTAGGGGGAGCTGTAGTGTATCTGCATATTGCATATTTTAGTGTATATATTGTTACTTAAGCATGGTAATACTTGTCAAATGTACCACCACAACACAATCACTTAAAAAAAACTAAAACATATACAAATTACCTGCAGTACAATTTGATATTATTTAAGCAAATCTAAGTGTGAAAACCAGTCTACCAAAATTTCACTAACACACAAGTTAAATTTTATTGTAGTCTTGCAAGTGAGAAAAAAACAGACTAGAAGCTTTTCTATGACTGATAGTAGTTTAATGGTGGCTTCAATTCACACCTGATAAATTTACTTAATTTACAAGTGTTTGGCGGTTGTATTATTGACAGGTAAAAGCCTAAACCTTAAATATATGATGACCCAATATTTTCCGATGTATTTCCAAGAAAAAAACATAGTCTTGTATTCAGAACAATATGGTCGTTTCAATCGCTGAATCAAAAATGCATGAGAATTAAATGTCAAAGCTCAAAAACAGACAATTACTCGTCATAATCGCCAAAGCCCTAAAACAGACAATTAATCGCCATAATCGCAATGATTTATTAGACAATCAATCGTCAATCAAATTTCATAATCATGACAGCCCTAGTCCGGTCACTCGTGCTCTTATGCTCCCGAGCTCCCCCCGTGAGGCATGCGGGGACCGGCGGTCGCACAGCTGACACTCGTTGCCACTTACGCCGCCGGCCCCGCCTTACCCGCCCCACGGCTCTCGCCCCGCCTTCCTCGCTACATACATTATGATGTGCTCCTATGCACATGCTAAGTGCCGTAAGTGCACGTTATGTGGCATTTTCTGTTTGCTCAGAAGCATTTGTAAACTTTAGTTCTAAAGCTCAGCTGTAATAAAGAAACTTAACATGTTCTTTTCATCATTCAATCTTTCCACATCATGTGTTTTTGCATCAAATTATAGAGCGTAGTATCGATAACAGTATTGATAAGTACCGGTATCGATAAGCCGTATCGATATCAGTATCGACATCGATAAAATCTTAACGATACCCATCCCTAGTTAACACACACCTTACAGCTACCTTAAAATTTCAATGTATTAAAAATAAATTACGCCAAACATTAAATGCATGACACAAAGCTAGTTATCTACCAGCAATCCGATTTAGGAGGAATTAGTGGATCTACAGATGACTCAAGGAGTTAAGATGTTTTTCAAGGTCACTCAATACTCTGAACACATGTAAATCAACATTTAACGTTAGACGTGCAAAACAAATGGAAAACGACAACATAATATCGTCCCGATAAATCGTATTTAAACATGTAGTGTAAGTGTACTTTATTAACGTTTAGCGTCGCTTAACGTTACTTTAGCAAGCAAATACTCTACCAAGACAACATTTTAAATATAACAGACAAAAATAAAGACATATTTCAAGCAATTTTAGTGAAATTATAGAGCACTGTTTTGCTCGTCGTTTGTATCTGTATACTAGGTTGACTGTTAATGTTTTTTCCTCGTGAAACTCACCCGTTGTGATGGCACTCCTCCCTGATCGCCGTTGTATGTGTGTGTAGATATGATGGTGTGTTTTAGAGAGATATAACGTGAGTTTATCTCTCTGTTAAAGAGGTGTGATCCATCCTCACCCAGGCAACCGACACTCGCGACAGGGATCAACACACACAGTCCGGCGGAAGTTTAAAATCACGTGGGTGCGCAAAGGTTAATGGGGCTTGTGGTCTTTTTCTTCTTGTTTAATGGCCGTTAAATCCGTAGGAATGGGCGTGTGGTCTAAAGTGATGTTTTCTTTTAAATGGCTTGTATTATGCTGCCTTCACGTGCTCTCGGAATTATCGTAAATAGGAGTTTCCGGTGTAAAAAAATGCACATGAACGCTCTATGGGAAGTTGTAAAATAATTTTTATACCAAAAGTCCCGAGATGGGCGGGCCTTACACAATCAACATGGCGGATGGGAGAAGGATTTCTGCTGTGACAGATGTGATTTTAGTTTTTAGACAACAGCTTCATTGCCTTGTCTTGTCGCTAATATTTTCAAATATGAATAACCATTTGAACATACTGTCTGTTTTATACACTGCGAAAATAGTGTGTATGAAAAAATAAAATATGTGAAATATGTATTCCACCAATATTGCAGAATAGTCAGCAAGCTGACTAGTAAAACTATACAGTGGGATGTACGGTTGAAAACTATTACCATAACATTTTGATACCCGAGTTCCAGAGATGGGCGGGCCACATAGCGGATAGGAGAAGGATTTCTGCTGTGCTGTGACAGATATGATTTATTAGTTTTTCCACAACAGCTTCATTTTTGTCGTTAAATTATAATATATGTATTTGAAGCATATACTGTATGTTTTACACACTGCGAAAATATTGATATGAATTCTAATAAATATGTGGTTTAGATCTTGTTTGTTTGTTTTGCTGTTTATGTTACTAACAAATTAAAGGCCTTGGCCCTATACATAAATATATTTTCTATTGTTTTATCGTTTTTTATTATTTTTGCTCGGCAGAGCCAACGATAGAACCCAACGATCACGACAAATATTCCCCATCTGTCTATCCATTCTCCAAACCCACCTTTGCAGGGTCACGGGAGGGCAGTTTACATCTCATGCCACATGCAGGTCAGGATACACCCTCAAAGCAGAGGGCCAGTGCATCGAAATTATATTATTCCTATTTAAATTGATATTTTTAAACATAGAAATAAATCAGAGTAGCCAATTTGTCTTTGTCCCGGTTCCTATAGGCCTACTTTGAATTAGGAACAGCAAATTTTCGGCCTAGTTTACTGTCTCTTTTTCACCTCATGCAGTACAATAAACAGCACGCAAGCTTCTTCCAACAGTTTCACCGACAGATGGTGATATTAGCTCATTCACTCACACCATGTGTTTCATTCTGACAGGATCATGTGGATTTTGGTCCAAAATGATTATTAATGCAATACAAACGAAATCCAAAAGATGGCGAAATACTGCAAAATACACCAACAGACACGATGGAGTCCGAACAACAACATATTATTGCAGAACGCATTGACATTTTAAAAGTCTAGCTACAACTTGTTTTCTTCTTTTTGAACATACATATTTTCATGGTGATGGATGTTAAGTATGCCTAATAATTATCTATCAGTGCATTTGAGATTATTTTGAGATTATTTTATGATTGTTAATATGGTTTACAATTTGTAATTGTTGTTTCTTACTACCACATTGTGACATTTCATTTTTAAGCAGTTAATAGAAAGTTTTTTCCCTTCAAAATCCTTCATTCCATGTTGAGCACTTCAGTTTAAACGACCCAGCCGATTGTTCCCATTGTGAAGTGCCATTTTCAAGTGGATTAATCTAATTTGAAACACTGGGATCTGTTCAATCTGAAGAACGCCCGTTATTAGCGTATTCGCCATATTTAAATCAGAGTGCGACTTCACCCATATTATTTATCCTATCACAATGCCTTCACGTTTGCTATTAGGCTACTGTTTCTTAGGCTGACCAGCAAAAACATTAGACGATTTAACAAATTACTTGACAGAAGTGTTCTTGCGTGAGATTCAACCTTTTATTTAAACTGAAAATGCGGATGGGTCATTCTTACGAAACTACTGAAACATCTTGGCAGTGATTTAAAATTTAAACATATAATGTATTAACACAAAAGGGATCATAAGATAATTGTTTTCTCTACCTTGCACAGAAAAACATATGATTTGTTTTAATTTAATTGCATTTTCTGTAAATCTGATTAGCCTACTGTAATGTGTCCAGCGGTCTGAATTCATGATATGTTGTAATAATTGAAAAAAAGTGAAAATTTAAATATTCTGAAAAAATAATTGGATGTTCTAGAGAGAGAGGGGGAGGGAGAGAGATCTTCACATTTAGCTTGATTTTGAGCGGGGTACAACGTAACGCATTTTGGCCACAAAAATATTTTTACAAAAGCAACATCTCTGCTACAAATGAACACTCATTTAAACATCATTCTATTAGCTATCAATATGGATAGATATATGAGAAAATATATGCACAATTTTAACAAAAATTGACAATTAGGCTACTCTCGCAGATAGTATAATTTCAGTAAGATTTCGATTAATGGAATTTACATTGTTTTCATCTCACTGTTTTACAACTAGACCCGCTGTGTAAACATTTTTTCGAAGCCTATTTAACAGTTGCTCGGAGTGGGTGACGTGTTTCAATATGGTTAGACAACAAGATTTTGATTGAAAAACACATATGATAAAAAAATTACTTTCATGCTGCCAAAACACTCTTTGTGCAATATCTCCATGAAAACACATTAAAACTTTTCAAAAATTCACAGATGATCTTCATCTGGCAATGAGAGAACAAGCCTGAAAGCACTGCTTGACCCTGTGTAGCTGTAAAAACACGCCTGTGTAACTTTGTGATAGTGTTGTCACGATACTGGAATTTCTAACTTCGATACGATACCTAAAAAATATCGATATTCGATACCATTTTCGATACAACGGGAAAAAACTTCCATAACAATAAGGCCCTAAATTTTTACATTTTATTTCAAGTTAAATTGAACAAGATTAGACAGTGAGGTATATTTTTACATTATTTATTAATTGTTAATCTAATGTTAATTTTACTAATACATTTATTATTTAAAATCAAAGTTGTATTTGTCAGTATTAATGGACCAGAGCTTACATAAATAGTTGTATTTTTTAACTAACATTTAAAGGAGATTAAAAAAACTTGAACAAATGTATTTCTCATTCTTTGTTAGTTAATGTTAGTTAATAGCCTACATTTATATGATTACAATTTTTTAATTTGGCTTTTATTCACATTTAATCATTGATCAGCGCACATATAGACAGAAACGCAAACTTTAAACGCAAGAACTGTTGCAGAGACTCCGCACTGGCCATCTTTCTAACATAAACAAGGTTTAACCGGAGCAAATGAGACGAGTGGATGAAATCATTGAACAGCGCACATGCATACATACATAGAGCGCTATGGTAAACACGGAAGTGCTAACGTGTATCACACGCGAGAACTGTTGCGTATGGGATCAGACTTGTTGCAATATTCTGAATAAATAAACTATGATCCGCAAATAAATATAGAGAGTTTCACAAACATTTTTTTAAATCCACATATGCACAAAAAGCGAACCATAAATATATGTTAGACGTTCCACAAAAAAAAATGGAATTCACAAATAAATACAATGAGATTTGCAAATAAAAAATATTTACTAATTTATTTCAATGGCATTTATTTGTAGATCACTTTCTGCACATTTGTGGATCGCTTTCTGCGCATTCGTGGATGGCTCTATGTGCATTTGTGGATTTTGAAACATTTCTAACATCAAGACATGCGCACAATCCACAAATAGGTGGACTCCGCCCACTATCTACGCAAGCCAATCGGGTAACTTCCGCTTTCGTTGTCCAATAGGGCACGTTCTAACTTCAGCCAATCACGTTTTGTTCTGCACTAAGATTCAAGGAGCTAACATGGCGGCTAGTGGCGGTTTAAAATGCGTGATATACTAAGAAATGTGAATGGCCTCTTCTTTATACTATTCAGTAATGATTGCTTGTGTTTCTATGCATTGTCCATATGTTAGTAACAAACGACTGAAATGTTTATGACTTGATAACAGCGTGCAAGGACTGGGGTGGACAATCCCGGTGACTGGGGACTGATTTGGTCTGCTGCAAGCCAGCCGTTTTATTGTCTTTATGTACCAAAGTGATAAATTCCGATTTTGGCATTCGATAAAATATAATCTGTTTCCCCGATACTGCATGGGTAAGCAGCTAGTTCACGCCGCACACTCAGCGTGACGTGGAGTTTCAAGGTGCGCAGTGTTTGCATTGCAATGCGCACAGCAGCTGTCGGTGTAGGCTACTACCAGTATAACGATAGCAGAATTAACGTGGCGGAAATCATCAGCACTGTGAATTTCTATGTCATTCATAATTCAAAATAAAACGTAATTTAATCAGTCATCTCTGTTTATCCCATTCCTGAATGATCTCTGCTGTGGTTTAACTGTTCTGTATACTGTCTTAACTCTTGCCACAACAAAGGATGTCGATCCTTTGACTATGATCTTGTGCACACAATATATTCTCAAATTCACACAGCAACCCCAAAAGTAAACGATGTAGGCCTAGTAAAATTTGTGTTTTCGAACCTTATGATAGTAAATATTGGTATACAACTGCAGATAATCAATTTACTGTAGTTAATAAAAGGGTTGTAGCAGTGCTCTTATATAGCGTGTTATACGATATACGTCTCCATTTTTCCTGGTGCTGGGTTGTTGGGTTATAATTATGTATATATCGCTGCCTATTAAATGACACATAGGACCGCTTTAAAATACTGTTTATTTCATTTATTTATTGGCAAATAAAAAACAACGGGGGCAATAAGACGCAAGGGAGGCAAAACAACTTTTCTCTTCGATGAAAAAAGTATGAAGCAAAATATGAAATTGCCAAATAAAAATGAATTGAAGCTAATTGTACAAATTAATGGGTTCTCCATCCAAATGCACAAAAGGCACTGCATATTACATGGAATTTCAGTAAAGCCCTTTTCATACAGAGATCCCGGAAAATATGCGGAAGATGTGTCCCGGAATGACGGGATCGGTTGATTTTGGTTCACACTGCCAGTGATTTTCTGGAACCTGTGCGTGCGTTCACACACACCCTAAAGACATGTGACGTGCAATGTACTGTAATGTAGTTGGGAACGTAGCGCTGTCACGGTGAAGGAATTTTCCTTGCAGTGACATTGGCTTTTTTATAGTTCAATAGCGCGGTTTGCTATATTATAACCGCATTCCTTCTATATTTAGTGCCAAATAGGCCTAAAAAAGCTCGTTAATGGGGTTAGCATACATTGTTGGTTTTTACATGATAAAGATATAAATTTAAAACAAAATAAGTACTTTTTATGTAGTCTATTTATTGGTAAATGCAGAACACTGAAGAATGAGATGCAAGAACCAAGGTATAGCCCAAACAGCTGAAGTTAAATATAAGAAAAATATGAACATATGAAAACAAAAGCAAATTGTTTGGGCTTGTTGGTGCAAATTTACAGAACCTCAAAAATTATAACAGAACTGTCAAGGATACGTGGAAGAAAGAACCCAATTGCAGGCAGCGGGGATGAAGGGGTTAACAAAGGATATGTATTATACAAAAACACAAAACAAAGACCCACGGTGGGGTATAACAAGACAAGCGGGGTAATGACAGGACATAGACTAACTATCACTAAACTGAAATAAACAACATTAGACATAAACTAGACTGAAAACTTACTAACATGACTGGGGTTTTCACAGCAAACAGGAACACAGCAGTACACAGGAAATTCACACAGCAAACACAACTTAATCCACGAACACAAGACAAAGAAACAAGAGGGTATTTGTAGGGGAACACAAACGAGGGATAACGACACAGGGCAGGTGTGGGTAATGAAACACTCAGGGAAGGATAACAAGGAAACGAGATGGCGGGAACAGAAACGAGACACTGGAGAGAACGTATATTATTGACAAAAGGACAATAATATGTTTCTCTCCACACATAACCAAAGGCTTTGTCATGACTCTGCTACAGGACCAAGAAAAACATGACTAAATGAAGCAGAGCCATGACAAGAACGATGCGCAGTTTTAATAAAAAATGTGTCAGTAGTCTGTTTTTACTAGGCTACTTTAACTGCAATACAAAAGGCAATTATTTTGTTTTACATGTTTTTGTTTAGAAAAAACAAGCATGCTCAGGTAGGGTCAAATCAGTCTGTTAATAAAAAAATCGCTCCTCCACGTTGTGTACATCAAGAGACATACAAGACTTGTTTTGAAGGTTGCTAAGCGATCAAGTTTATTAAAGTTCTCTACCATTGTAACTTTGTGTTGATCGATGAAGTCATTTAAAACTTGCTGCATTTAGAGGTAGGGCTGCTCGATTATGACAAAAAACATAATCACGATTATTTTGGCCAATATTGAGATCCCGATTATTTAACACGATTACTCATTAACTTTTAAAACAACATAGAAAATAAATAACTTTGCTTTTCAACTGTGAATTCAATTGAAAAATAAATGTAAAGAAATAGCACAGCTGAACCTGTAAAAGAAGGGGGTGCACTGTGGATTTATACCACGAGAAAAGAGAGGATCCTTGCAAAATGGAATGTGGCACATTAATCGTTTTACCTCGATTATTTTGTTTTTGTAATTGTTGAAGCCAAAATTGACGATTACAATTAATTTTCGATTAATTGCACAGCCCTATTTAGAGGTAACATATTCTCTCTCAATTTCAGTTTACATGCTCGGGACACATACAAACACTCGAGACCTCTGAAGACTACAGCGGATATTTCGGACTGTTGAGCGAATCACTGGTACTACCCTTCCCACTGCATGAACTGTACTCATCCAGAGTGAGCGAGTAAAAGGGCTCGCAAAATCTCTCTGGACCCCTCACACCCAGCACACTTTCTCTTTGAACTGCTGCCGTCTGGTCGGCGCTACAGAGCACTGAGCGCTAAACAGCCAAATAAAGTTTCTTCCCTCAGGCCATCTACCCCATGAACAGTTGAACAGTTATGTTCTCCCCACTGTTCAATAAATATGTCCAATACTAAACTACACTGTAAAAAATGATTCTGTGTCGTAGTAGATTTCATGAAATTAATTGAGTAAACTTGACTTAATACAATTGTGTTCTTGTTTTTTTAACCAAAATTTAAGTTAAAATTATAGAAATATCTTGGAATTCTAAATGCACAAATAATTGAGTGAATTCAACTTAATTTTATCATGTTCAACCCACTTAAAATTGTATAAAGGATCTTTATTTAATTATTTTGTGGTGGAACTACATGAATAATTTAAGTTAATTTCTAACGGAGCAGTGAATTTAGAGTTCCCAGCATGCTCTGCTTGCGACAGCATAAGGAGAGTCATTTTTGTGAAAAAGTGCTATTTTATGTGCTTTAGAATGAAATGAAAGACTTGATAGTGTTTATTGTTCAGTTGTCTTTAAGATGTAGAAGATATTCTGTTTGTATTTCTGAGTTTCGTGGTTACCATCTTTCAGAAGAGTGGTGCTTGTGCTTAGGTTGTGGGAGAGCTCAAGCTGTTTGTTTTTTCACACAATGAACAGTAATGCTGCTAATGTCAGTACTAAGACAACTCTCAGCTTACTTGTACATCATATATGTTATAAACAATAATAAATGTTAACCTGAAGTTAAAAAAGATCAAGAAGTTATCTCCAATGCTCAAATTAGTATTTCTTCTTGATTTTTTAAAGTTTATCATGTGACGTGTTTAAATATTTTAGGTAATTTTACTTGATTTATTCGTGGAATATTGCGTTAAAAATATGCTTTAAAGTACTTAAAAATGTTTTGTGTAATACTGTTACCTCAATTTTTTAAAGTAAATAGCTGTGTCATTTTTTACAGTGTACTCACTTATACTCATATTTATTTATTATACATATGTTACTGATTTAATATATCATACAGCTATCCCATTCCCTTACACAATTTGTATAAAGCACCTTATAACTTGTATATATGTAGCACATGCATACAATATAGCATCCGCTGCTCTTTTGACATATATTGTTTTTTTTCATATGTGTAATGTCTATTACATATTTATTTTTTTATATTTTGTTACCTGTGTCTCGTCACTTGTCACTTTCAACTGTATGTGCACTGGCAGCTTCTGTCACTAAGACAAATTCCTCGTGCGTAGAGCACATTTGGGCAATAAAGCTCCTTCTAATTCTGATGTATGTTCTTTGCGTTATTATGGGAAACTTTATATGAGCTGTTCATATGATAGTAAATGTATTACTACAGTATTTCTGTGTGGGGAATTGTGGACAGAATTGTCCCACATGGTCATCTTGCAATATAGCCTACTTACGCTGCTACCACTATAAAGACAATGCTTACTATTGTTAATGTTATGAGTAGTGTTTCTTACAGTGATCATTTTTGTCATGGCAAAGAGTTAGACAGTAGCCTATACAGAACAGTTTAGCCACAGCAGCAGAGATCATTCAGGAATGGGATAAACAGAGATGACTGATTAAATTACGTTTTATTTTGAATTATGAATGACATAGAAATTCACAGTGCTGATGATTTCCCCCACGTTAATTCTGCCATCGTTATACTGGTAGTAGCCTACACCAGTGGTGGACAGTAACGAAGTAAATTTACCTGAGTACTGTACTTAAGTACACTTTTTGAGTATCTGTACTTTACTTGAGTATTATTTTTTCTGAGTACTTGTACTTTAACTTCACTACATTTGAAAGACAAATATCATACTTTTTACTCCACTACATTTATAAAAAGGTCCAAAAGTAGAAAATGGTTTCTATGCAGCGGGGTTTCGTGTGTGCGCAATTTATCTGGCTTGCGATCTGCCAGGACCTTTTACTGTTGCCAAGTATTTCAGTTTTTCTAAGCTCGCGGTTTTCCGGCAAGCTTTGAATGGCCATATGGCAGATTATTTTAACGCAAATCTGGCAACTCTGGGATCTTCCCGCTAAACTAATGTAAACGTAGGCGCTGCTACACCATTGATAGCGCTCTAAAAAGGCAAATAGAACAATAAAAGACAAAAAGGCACATGTTAAAGTGTGGTGTAATCATCTGTGAGTTACGATCAGTCAAAGATCGTAGAAACATTGTCATGAAAATGATCGGCATAACGGCATAACGGCTAAACGGTAAATAAGCATCACATACACCTTGAGCTACACGTGCATGTTAACTTCTGATCTGCTGCTATATCATTTAAAGCGATTTGGAAAATGAATGATGTTTTTACTGAAGTTACTATAGTTGAAGTATTCCTGTATATCTGTATAAAAACAATAGAATCCTGCCCAAAATACAACATAAAATGTAATGGATTTAATGGTTATAATGGGAATTGTACTATGGATACTTGTTGTCTACTTGTATGTGATGGATTCTATTGATGGGATGGTAAATCCTATTGGAATAAAACCCAAAACACACTACAAAGAGGAATTTAATTTAAAAATCTCATTCTAATAAAAAAAATCATTGTTTTTTTTCAGCAGGGATGGTATTTGCAGTAAAACCACAGTATCCACAAATTTACCATTTTCTTTATATAGGAACCATACTCCAATTAATAGTCTTTAGTAAGACCACTGCAACTAAACATACCATAGTTTCATTATACTAGCTATAGTTTATGTTTGTAGTTAAATTATGGTAATACAAATGATAATAAATCCAACAAACACATGGCTTCTACACTTTACTATTTACAAGAACCTTACTACATACTGGCAAATTGCTGCTAAAACTGGTAAAGAGAATATACAAAATAAAAGAACACTGCTCACATATAGGCCTAGGGGGCTAATGAGGATAATTAGGCTAAATGATCATACAGGATTATATCTAAACTAAACATATATGTGCTAAACATATAAAACTCTTAAAGGAGTTGCTCACTGCAAAATTTGCCTCCATTGACTTTCCATAGTAGGAATAAAAACGACTATGGAAAGTCAATGGGGGCAAATGTTGAAGTGAACTACTCCTTTATACCACTGATACTGTGAGCTACTCGGTGTATTCAGTAGGGTGCTTCAGAGGCATAAGGTATACGACAATAAAACAATGCACAACTGACATAAAGGAAATTTACTTTTAATACTTGAGTACTTTTAAAAGCACGTACTTCTGTACTTTTACTTAAGTAAGAATCTGTCTTTACAACTTTTACTTGTAGTGGAGTAATATTTGACCAGTAGTATCTGTACTTTCACTCAAGTAAGGAAGTTGTGTACTTCGTCCACCTCTGGCCTACACCGACAGCTACAGTGAGCAATGCAAACGCTGCGCATCTTGAAACTCCACGCCACGCTGAGTGTGCGGCGCGAACTAGCTGCTTGCCCATGCAGTATCGGGGAAACAGATTATATTTTATCGAATGCCAAAATCGGAATTTATCACTTTGGTACATAAAGACAATAAAACGGCTGGCTTGTAGCAGACCAAATCAGTCCCCAGTCACTGGGATTATCCACCCCAGTCCATGCACGCTGTTTTCAAGTCATAAACATTTCAGTCGTTTGTTACTAACATACGGACAATGCATATAAACACAAACAATCATTACTGAGTAGTATAAAGAAGAGGCCATTCACATTTCTTAGTATATCACGCATTTTAGACCGCCACTAGCCGCCATGTTAGCTCCCTGAATCTTAGTGCAGAACAAAACGTGATTGGCTGAAGTTAGAACGTGCCCTATTGGACAACGAAAGCGGAAGTTACCCGATTGGCTTGCGTAGATAGTGGGCAGAGTCCACCTATTTGTGGATTGTGCACGCATTTTGACGTTAGAAATGTTTCAAAATCCACAAATGCACAGAGAGCCATCGACAAATGCGCGGACTGATCCACAAATGCGTGCAGCGATTCACAAATGCACAGAAAGCGATCCACAAATGTGCAGAAAGCGATCCACAAATGTGCAGAAAGTGATCTAGAAATAAATGCCATTGAAATAAATTTGCAAATATTTTTTATTTGCAAATCTCATTGTATTTATTTGTGAATTCCATTTCTTTTTGTGGAACGTCTAACATATATTTATGGTTCGCTTTTTGTGCATATGTGGATTTAAAAAATGTTTGTGAAGCTCTCTATATTTATTTGCGGATCATAGTTTATTTATTCAGAATATTGCAACAATTCTGATCCCATAGGGCGGAGACTTTACCCACACCAGCATCATTTCAAACATCTACTTAACCAGAGCGAACGAGACGAGTGGATGAAATCATTGATGAGAAACATAAAGACAGAAACGCGTGCATTAAACATGAGAACTGTTGCGGATACTCTGTAAAAAACATAAACAACATATAACCAGGGCGAATAAAACGAGTGGATGAAATTATTGATCAGCGCACATACATAGAGCGCGATGGTAAACATGGGAAGCGTAAACGAGCGTTCACCAAGCGCCAGATGTGTTACTGAGACTCTGCACTGGCCATCTTTTCTAACATTAACACTTTTTAACTGTCTCAAACAAGTCAAGTCTGTGAGAGGATGCGGGGCTCTGTTGACACAGCGTTCACGTGCAGTGTGTGTCAACTCACTGTCAGAAAAAAGAGAGTGAGCGGGAATGCGCAGCTGGTATCGATAGGCTACGTGGGACATGCGTATTGGAACCGTTTCAGATTTTTCAGTATGGATACGTATCGAAATATCGATATTTTTGACAACACTACTTTGTGACCCGCTCTGTAAAAAACAACTAGTAAGATTTAGGCCTATACTTAATTTTTATGTGTAAATATGCTCAAATTTTGCACACAGTTTTACAAAAATACACTTCGTTAATGTCTTATAGAGATTAAAACTGTTTAGGCATCATGGCTTCTAAACATGATGGCACTGACATTAATGAGATTTAATGAGAAGTTTTTATAATGTTTTAAAATGTGTTTAAGTTTTGAAATTAATGCTTTTAAGCATGTCAGATGTAGTTTTTATGCCTAAAAACTTGTTAATGCAAGTATTTTTAAAAATTCTGTTTGAAATCATGGAAACCAAGATTTTGTGAGAATCGTCTGGCTTCATGCATAGTGCATTTTGTCAGTCTTACTGTAGTGCTTTTAGTGTCTCTATTGTTGCTGATAAAAGCTTGATTCAGAGGGAGCACAGGTGCGCATATTGAAGCGCCCTAAAAGAAAGACAAGCACTCTTAAGAGTCACTGAGGTCACAGTAATGTCCCGCTGTGGAAGTGCTGAGTGTTTATACCAAAATTAGATGAATTGGGCCATGCTGTTTGATACAGGCCTATGAAGGTCAGGTCGGATAGCTAGTGAACTAGCTGAATATGTCAACATGGCCATAGTTTATGTTTTCTGTTTTTGCACTTGAAATCGGAAGGGCTTACCCAAAACAAAACACACCCTAATAGTAGCAGTATCTACAGTTTTTTTTTTTTTGAATGTTTGGTTCCAGTTAAGACAACATAGCTTCTATGTGTTATCATGCCGTTGTTATTTCTTTTTGTTTGTTGGACTTTTTAAGTTTAAGATGGAAGGAAAATAAAACCTGACACAAAAGAGATTATTTAGATTTTATTAAAATACTGAGATCTTACAACAATCTAAGAACGATCTAACAACTTATACTGAACACGAAACAGGTTGGGAAATATATACTGTATAAATATCATACTTGAGAAAACTGTAATGAACTGTGACTGTAAGTAATTTTTTACTTGATAGATCTGTTTTTCACTTGGCGCCTCTTAGGCTTCACATAACCTGGCAATACTGGGTCACAGATAGCAGTTTCACACAGAGAAAAAAAGCTCATGCTTTAATCTGTTTTGAGTAATCCATCAGTCATGGAGAAGTTCAACATGATTTGGTGCGCATTGGAATTCATTAAGCATCACACAGCAAGAAGGGGGTATCCTGCAGATGTCTGGGTTAAGTTTCATAGGGGCATACTTTACTCTGCCACCTCCATTTCCACATTCAGTGCTAGAGCCACACACACAAAGTGACCCTATGATAACATTTTCCTCCCAAACTTCAGGAAGTCTTCAATATTTTTAATTTATTTTTTTAATTGTAAAATTCAAGTTCTTATTCTGTTCTGCAGTAACATTAAACTCTATAAAACCCATGTTTTATAGAAAAGCACTAAATCCTTTAAGTAATGCAAAGTAAATGTAATACTTTGCATTAAATGTAATTTTAATATATTGCATTTACTAGCATATAATAAATAAATAAATAAACATAATAAATAAATTTAAAGACATGTCCTATTTAGTGTATCTGCTGGTTTATCTAGTGATAAACCAGCAGATACACTAAATAGGACATGTCTTTAAATTTATTTATTTATTGTAGATTTCAGAATGGATGAACCTTAACCATAAGAGAGGACCAATCAGGACAAGATAACAACTGGACGACCTAGATGACTTTCAGATAGTGGTGCAGTAACAGCGCTTTGCTTTTCCATCTGAATGTCAGTATCTTCAAGCTTCAAGTTGTCTACAGTACAATTGTTGTGTAAACACAGTTGTGAGCTTTGTGTCATTTTACCACACAGGGGACATATGATCATCTTATTATTCATGTGATGAAATCAATTGCTAACTATTTTATAGATCAAAAGTTTGGAAACATGTTAGATTTTAACCTTGCTGACCTAGCCCAGCAAAAAAGTAACTTAATGCTCTAAAAGGGACACTCCACCCAAAAATGAAACTTCTGTCATCATTTACTCAAGTTGTACCAAACCTGTGTAAATGCATTTGTTTTTTGTCTTGTTGAACACGAAGAAAGATATTTGTAAAAATGTTAGCAACTGACTTTTATGGGACATCAATGACAACCATAGGGACAATTATTCTATCATTTTTCTTTTGTTCTGTTTGAAGAATTTAGGAAAGCAAACCGTTCCAGGGCACCTTTGAAAACCATTTAAAATTTTCCTACTATGGTAGTCAATGATTTCCCAGAAAGGTCAGTTGCTAACATTTTCCCAAATACCTTTCCTTGTGTTCAACAGAACAAAGAAATGAAGGTTTGGAACAACTTATAATTGATGACAGAATACATTTTTGAGACCTCTGTAATTGTGCTACTAGTTATTACGAGTTATTTTATGAAAGAGGAAACATAATTATATAATATTAATGGAAGCTTTCATTTTGTGACAAACTGTTTATCATATACTCTAATCATGCATTTTAATAAAAAAGTAATAAAGGTAATTGTGATTAGCATTTTTACAGATTTTTGTTATTCGAATATGACACTTTAATGACCGTGTAAGTAGGCTTTCAGTTCATTACTTTTTAAGTAGTTTATTCATATTTCAGAAAAAGTGAAGGGAAGTTCATAGTTCACTGACAATCCTTCACATTATTATTATAAGTGGTGTTGAAACTGTTAAGGGAAGGGAAGGAAATCTCAAGAATTACTGTTTTAAAATGTAAACTATTGTTAAGTGTTGGTATACTTGACGTGTGTGGCACTGAAACAAAATAAGATCAAATAGTATTTGACTTTTGTGAAGTGTGGCATATAATTCTGAATGAAAGAAGCTTCAGTAACGGTCAAGAGGTCGGTTCTGTTTAGGCACTGTAACCATTTGACAGTAAAACTCAAAGACGTGTGGTCACTCTGTTGAACTAAACAGGAAAATACATATAAATATAAACTCTCTGATACATGTAAACATTTGACCTTAAATTTCAGGATACCTCTGCTGATGGCCATTCATAGAACAATTAATTTAGATCAGTTAAAACAAATTTAAAAATAAAGCTCGAGAGGGTAAAGAGCTTGTGAAGGGATTGAAATTTCACTTACCTGTCCACCTGATTTGATTTACAGATCATAGCTATCTACATTTTACTAAAAAGTCGGTCAGTTGAAATATATACTTAGTGTTTTTTCTCAGTGTTTTCAGTAATTACATTCAGCCAAGAAAACAAGGATAAGCTGTTACACTCATAAACCCATCACAACATTGATGAGCAGTTTAACATCGTCGATCATGTACAAGATAAAAAAATATCAACTTTCCATATGTTCAAATCATCACCCCATAAATCAAACAGCCCCACTGACCCTTGTCTCCCCTAAACACACCTGATCATGCTGCACCTGACAGCCAGGTGTGCCTGTTAGTATTGAGTTTTACACTGTCCATCGATTATGAGTGAGTGTTTATAGTACGCTCAGATTACAAAGGGCAGAATTAGGGGCCGTTGGCTAGTCAGCGCTGTTGGGCTCATAGTTTGCACTAAATACTTTCCCCTGTATGTTTACGTTGGGTAGCTCCTGCTTGTTGTTCTTTGTTCCCCCTCATTACCCTTGCACTCCAAACAGCAGTGCAGCCTTAAGGCAGGGGTGCACACTGGAGGTCACTACAGAAGGGCAGTTTCTCCTATATAAAAACAGGGATTTTTCAATCGCCTTTAAATGTATATAATCATATTAGTATTAATATAATTATCAGGAGATTGGAACCTGGTGTAGTAATATATTATTTTTAAATAAAAGTGCAGATTGTACTTTACAGAATGTGTTTGTTCTTGCACGTTCTGTTAAATGCATTATGCTGTATGCAATCCTTTTACAAATAATATTTTGACATAATTTTTCTTCTTGCCATTATGCTTACACATAGATTAACCCTAGAAATGTACAATTATAGGACAAAGTCAGAAAAATCATAAATGTTTATGAAAACAAATAATTTGATCATTTGATAATAAAATGTATTCTTTAAATAGTAACCCTAATGAAATGAAATGAATAAAAAATCGGACACAAATGGCGCATTGTGTGCTAACAATTAAGCATGTGGGATTTTATAACAGCTTCACAGTATACCTTCCTTTCATCAAAAGACAATAATATCATGTAAAATGCTTATCAGCTGCTGGACTCATCAAAGGACTGGGATGAGATCAGGACCCATATCACTAGCAATCAGATATGTGTCTACACAACAGAGACTGACATTTGCAAAAGCCCGAGCAAAAAAGCACAGGCATAAAAAAACTGAGCAGATCGGTTGTAATAAATGAATAAATATGTACATGTTTGCCGGGCTCAGGCTTAACAAAAAAATAACCAAACAAATGTTATATTTTTGCCTTAAAAATAGGAGCAGTGCATTGCAAAAATGATGAAAATGTTGAAAAGTCATGATTTGGCGGGGTCGGGTGCTAAGTCATATTGTAGCCAGGCAATCATTATTCATGTCTGTAGCACAGTTAAAAGCTGAAGCCTAGCCCCAAGTATTAACAAAAGTAACAGTGATTCTTATTTAAAAAGAAGAGAGAGAATACATTCAATGCAAATCGGCATATCATTGTATTGTACATTAGTTTTTGTAAATGTTAGCTAATACAAATAAAATTGTTCATGTTTATTCATTGTGTAGTAACAGTCTGATCTCATGCAGACAATACTAAATGTTGGAATAAGATCTTACGAATTCATATTAGCCACCTGGATGGATTGCTGTGGTTGTCTTGTCATGTTAATAGACATGTTAACCTACTGTAAATATCACTGAGCGCTCTGGCACATTCAATGGTGATGTGTGTACTGTACCTGAGAGCAATAACTAACTGTACACTGCTCTTATCGGCTCTGTTCCTAATGGCCCCTATGGCTGAGGGACTTACAAGAATGACCAGATGAGTCTCCTATCTCTGTATGGTCCAGCTCCATCAGGACAGATCTATTACACCAGCAATTGTTTGATCACCTTCTGTCTCATCTCTCTCAAGGTGTCAAAAGCTAATCATTGCATCTCTCTTTACACACAAATGATTTTTCTTCTTACATAGAAATACATCACTGAAATGTGATCATGTTTCAAAACGTCCAAAACATCTTCCTCGGTACCTGCAATAATGGAGAAGCAAACCCATCCTCTCCCTGCTGTGCCTCAGATGTGGCTTCTAGCTAATGACTGTTTTGCTAGTAATGCCACTTGGTGATGATCAAAAACAAGAGAAGGAGATATAGTCAGTGCGAGCAGAAGAAAAAGCAAATAGCCTGATGGAATCCAGGTTTGAGGAGAGGCAGCTGGCAGATTGCTTATCGGCGGCGATGCACAATATCCTGACTATAAGATGACTATCGGAAAGGCGGTGGCTTAGCCAGCAGATTCATGCCTCTTTAAGAAGACAGTACATTTTTGGCTTTCCCTTCCTGCTGAGATAAGGATTCTCACGGAAAGGTGTCCTCTTTGGATTTATCTCAATGGTCTATCAGGAACTCAGAACTGAGCTGTTTTTCAGAAGTCCTCCTTAATTGCCAGAGCACGGATGGGTCAGGCTTAATCAAACGTTCTGTATTTGGTGCATTTCTTTACATCAGGGTTGTATTTGTTAACACTTACAATGGGGAAATATTCATGTTAATTTCAGCATTTACTAAAACCTTTCTAAAATCAACTTTTCACATTAGTTATACACAGCTCGTTGGAATGCTTGATTCTGATTGGCCAGTCGCGACATTTGCAGGTTCGTTATTCCCAGATAACAACCTCTCAAAACTAATAACACACGGTAACCCGGATGCAGCAAATCATTTTGACAGGTTTTTTGACAAATTAAATATACATTTATTTTTTAACAACATATATGACATTATATTTACAAATGATTAAACCAAATTGCCTGTTTGTGACATCTGAACGTTGTTTCTTACCTTAAAACCGAAAGTAAATGGCTTTTCCTCTTGGAAGGTCTGGATTTGGTAAAAAATAGCTAATAAAATATTTCAAATTCACATTTCATGTCCAGTTTTTTTCTCATGTGGCAAGTAGCCGTGTAATAAGTGGGATACTGTACAAGTAGCCGGCTGTTATCCTGATCACACTGTCTCAGCTTATTTCTGCGTTTACAACCGGCTGCCTGTACTTTATCCCCTACTTAAAGCGCAGTGAATTTACATGAATTAACAAAAAATTAACAAAAATGCTGTGTCATTTTCAACTCATCACTGGGTCCAAATGGGACAAACCCAACCATTTATTTGATCTAACAACGAGTTGAAACAACTCTGTATAAGTTAATTTATAACCCAACGATTGGCCTCATCCTTTATTGACCCAACCCAGGAAATTGTGAAACCCAGGAGTGAAACATTGTTAAATCACTTAAAATGTTGTAACCTATTAAAGATGAACATACATTTATGAGTAAAAGCAGCCCAGTGCAATGGCACATCAACAGGACAAAATCCGGGGTCACCTCTGTAATTGAACCATTGTGCCCACATCCATCATCACTGGACTACCACCATAATGCCACACGTCCTGTGGAGAAACTCGGGTGAACTTTAAGGCAAGTGTATGGGCTCAAAACACAGCCTTTGCGGCACTCCCTCTTAATTCATGGGGGCAGCAACCTGCATAATAACAAAATCATGCAATGGGCAGAATTACACCGTCAATACACCCTCGTTGTTGGTGCGCTAGAGTTATCTTAGACCAAATGTTAACAGCAGTATGAACTAACAGTGCTATTTGGATTTTTAAGCTAATTAGCTAAACTAGGTAGTTGTTTTTATATATTTTAATATTCAAACATCAGTGAAGATAAAAAATCTTTTGGATATCAGTCTTCGTATGTGATGGACATTGATTATTCACATCTTTGATAGCTACTGTGAAGGCATCTTGAGTGAAATTGGTCTATATGTAGGGCAGCACATACAAAAGTCCCGTTTCTCCATGTGACATTCGGCATAAGGCCTATTGCTCTTTTACCTTCTTTTAAAGCAGAATACATTGTGTTGGATTGATGACTACAGGCTGGTTAAAGATGCCTTTGCATTGAACGTGTGTTCCTGGGATCAAACCCATGACCTTTCTGCTACCAACAGGAGCACCTCAGGAAAGCTTTTTTATTTACAGTACATTAGAGAGCATGATGATTATTGATGAACAGAAATATGACTTATGGGGCATTTGGCAGTTTTCCATTCACCCAGACCTTATTCAATCCACTTCCACTTGTTAAACTGGACTGATTAATCAATTCCAAACACCTATAAACTTGGACATTTTTAATTCTATTCAAGTGCCACAAGAAGTGTTTTACAGTTTTTTTATTGACATGCTCTCATTTGTGAGGCTTGCTTCCTTTATTTCCACAATATGCGTAACCCAATTTACTAATCTATTATCATAAAATACAAAAATAGCATTATTGGTTGCTATCTAGACATCAGCATTTGTTTCTTCATGCACTTGTGAAGCAGTTTATCTCAGCCGACGCTCACTCCCGCGCTGATGACACATGCTGAAGGGTATGTGCGTGAAGCGATATGCACCCAAATGTTTACTTTGAACGCAGGAGCCGATGATGCTGAACTGTTCAGGTTAGACTCACTGCAATGTCTTTAATCTTCCCGCCGGGGCCAAGAAACACTGCCAGTTCACACTAAAGATCTCCAATCTGCACGTAGACATAAGACATTACTGGCGCTTACGGGCCTCATGCCAATACGCAGCCAAGAAAACTCCTGTTCATGCAGGTAGCTTTGATTAAAGTATCAGGCCTTACACATCATCTAAACAATGAGAGCATGTTTTGTGAATCAGTGATGTCTGGAGATTGTAAAGAATGTATCTGTATACAAAGTCCAAGCACATAAACCAGAAAGTCCAAAAAAGTGACAGCAGCCATTTTGCTCAACTTTGCAAAGCTATGCATTTCATTTAGCATTGTACAGCCCTAACAGATGTTTTAAGCATTGTGCTCTATCTGCTCATCTCGGATTGGGTTACAAAGAGACTGGTGGGATGTTTAGGGACAATTTTCAGGTCGGCTTGCTGTCTGTCTGGAGTGCAGCCAGTTTTTTCTCTCTTGTTTAAGATGTCGATGACAAGTGTTAGAACCAAGACGGTGCTCGTAACTAAGAATGATTAATCTGCCAGCGCTAAAGCATTTCAGAATCGGCATTGTGCAATCCAGCAAAGAGAGTAAACAAGGCCACTTCGTCAGTGTGGCCGAACATCTTTCTAGTTTACATATTTGAAAGAATTGTCTTCGTTCTGATGGACACCATCCCTTGATTTATATCTGTTTCGATCTCTGAGTTCACCCGCAGATCTCCAAATGTCGGTTAAGTGTGATCAGAAAACTTCCATCTGATACCAGGTATTTTCCAAGGCAGCAATAAGGTAAGCAGTTCCAAACAACGTGCTTTACTTGTAACTGATAATGTATACATTGCAATCATCACGCTAAATTAAATACAAGTACAAAAGTTAAACCTTGAAATATCTTGTGACCCACACTAAACACCAAATCAACAAATTTTTAAATACTGTATGCACAAATTTGCCACTAAAACTAACGTCAGGTGTTAATCATCACAAATTATTACACAACTCTCTGGAATAGTACTTGATTCTGATTGGTCAGTCTGTTATTACCAACAGAGCCGTTGAGAGAGAGAGTCACGACAACCGAAGTTCAACATTTTTGCGTGTCACGTGATTCATGGAGCCTTCAGATAGTTCCATAAATGCTTTATTTCTTTCATTTTTATTAATTAATTGACTTATGTTTTTAAATAGGTGAAAAGTTTGTCAGAATCGGTCTGTTTTGCTGCAGCTCCATGCATTACTAGTAACTTCCGGGAACTATCGAGAGGCTCCATGACCGCCATTGCTGTGAACGAAACTGTTCCATTGGAGTCAACGGAGTTGACGCGACTCTCTCTCTCAATGGTTCTGATTACCAGGTAACAACTGCCAAAACTCGATCCGAGTACTGCGAGTCATTTTTACTTTCCAAATAATTTTCTTAATATAATCAATTTAATAGAAACATAACCGAATTGATAACATACTGTATATGAGATTATATTTATAAATTATAAAATCAAAATGCATGTTCGTCTTGTTTGTTTGACTGTTTTGGTTTAAAGCTGATAGGAAGTGATTTTTCCCCACAGAAGGTCATTATAATAACCTTTAGAAATATTTCAAATCAAAATTTTGTGTCCAATTATTAAGTTGTGTAACAAGTACTGTAGCTTTGTAATAAGCGGGACAGTTTACATCCAGCCTGGTGTTTTTGCATAATAAACCACTGTCTGAGTAATATACTCTGTGATAACAACCCTCGGATGTACAATATCCTTAACATAAACCCTGAAAAGACTTTATATTATCCTAATGGTCAACTGTTCACCTGTGATTGTATTCTACCTGTCTCGAGTATTGATAATTGTTGCATGTTGAACTCAATGCTGCACAAAGCTACACACGGATTCTTCATTGCAACAGCCAGCTATAGGCCTATTTAAGGGGGTCGTTGTCACGGTGTGGGGGCGGAAGAACCCAAGTGCAGGCAGCAGTTAAGGGGTTAATAAAAACCAAGATTTATTTAAACAATAAACACAAAACAAAGACCCACGATGGGGGGTAAAACAAAGACAGAACTAAATAACCAAACAGAAAATAAATACTTCCCACGTGGGGGAAAAACAAAGGAACTAGATAACAAGACTTACAGTAATCCAGGAACCAAACTAAATAACAAGAGGACACGACAAGGCAAGACGGTGAACAAGGTAAGGCATACAATACAAAATACAGGCGGTGTGAACACGCTGTATCACAATACGAACGAGCTCAGGACAATAGACACGAGGGCATTATAAAGGGGAACTAACAAGGGAAGATAACAATGGGCAGGTGTGGGTAATGAGATACAGGTGGAAAGCTAAACGAGGGAACGAGAGGGGCGGGGCCATAGACGAGACTGGAGAGAGCGTATATTAAGTCATGATAACAATAATATGTCTCTCCACACAAAACACGAGGCTCTGCCATGATTCTGCCACAAGGCCAAGGAAAGCAAGACAAGAAGGGCAGAATCCTGACGCTCCTCAAGGCGACAGACAAGACTTGACAGACTGGGACAGTGACAGGAACCAACAATACATGACAAATAATAACAAGGGCAAACATGAATACATAATTAACCGGTTGGGGTGGACTACTAAAAATAACAAGCAAGGGAGGGGGAGAGGGGGAACCACAAAGTCCATGGGGGGAAGTCCAAAGGGATTGGGGCTGGGGGAGTCATAGTCCGGGGGGGGCACTCGAGAGCGCAGAGTCCGGGGGGACATGACCAGGGCAGGTTTGGCTGCTGGCTGGAACGCCGCTGAGTCACCGGCTGGAACGCTGGATGAGTCACCAGCTGGAATGCCGGATGAGTCGCCGGCTGGAATGCCGGATGAGTCGCCGGCTGGAAGGCCGGCTGAGTCGCCGAAGGGTAGAATCATGAAAGTCGTATGACACAGTTAAAATGAATATTATCGTTTGTTTTAGATGTACTGCAATGTGTATACACCATTTAAGGTTCAAAAACCCTGTGTTTTCCACATACTGTGCATGTCTGTATCTCCTCTTTGCCCCGCCTCTCTGAAACGCGCAGATTTTTAACAAAGCTCATCGCTCTGAAAAGTGAGGTGTGCTATGATTGGCCAATTAACCAGTGCGTAGTGATTGGTCGAATACTGCAAGAGTGAGACGAAAATGCAACGCCTCTTACCATATTTGGAACATCAGGTTCCAAAACAATTGTACTGACAGGTACGCCCACCTTACTTTCGTATACATGTGGGCGGTCTTAGTCAACTCATACCACGAACAGATGTGGATTTGTGGGGGTGTGGTGAGACGAGGCATTTCAGGCAGGTCTGGGTGAGCATTCGCTTCTAGATAGAATGCATATTTTGTTTCGACACTTTAATTTTTGCAATTTTACATGTCTAATACATGCATAGGCAACTTATAACACATCAAAGACACAGAAAAACACGTGTTTGCGCCATATGACCCCTTTAATTAATAATAGTGGATGTAATCTTTTTCCATGCTTATTGGACAGTGAATATAATGTACTTTACAGTGTGCAGAAGGGTCTTATTGTTTCCATTTCATCAGAATAGTGTTGTTGCATTATTGGATGAGATCATAACCACTGCTGATATAGGGATTACTTATAACGCTGTCATATCCTATATTTTACAAGCCTTTGCCAGAACCGGTGCCTCTTTCTAAGAGCGCATCAGTTGTTCCTCTGCCTGACGAAGTTCACAGATTTATATTCAAACACATGCTGTCTCTGTCTATGGGACACACAGACTCCTCACTCAAAGCCTCTTTCAGCACCTTCACAAGATTAAACTTAACATTACTGGGAAGCATTACAGCTTCTCCTGTGTGAACATGTCCCCAAGAACTATGGTTCGTTCTGAGGCTCAAAATATGACATTTTACATCTTGAATGATTAAGGTATCCAAAAGCATTCTCTCTTATTTTCTCATTCACGGTTTCCCTTACAAAATATGAGGCAACAATGCAATGCCACCAGTTCAATCTGAGCAGTTTTTAAACCAGCTTTGCAAGGTTCACGACAATATGACCAGCTTTGCAAGGTTCACGACAATATGACAATAAGGACTTCCTACAGTATGTGTATTCCACGCTTGTTGGCTGTCTTTACAATCTGCTTGACCAGTAGTCAGGATGCTGTAAGAGCCTTTTTGGCATCAGTGTGGCAGATTTTATAAACACGACCATTCTTAAGGGAACTGTTATAACTTTATAACTTTAGCATAATGGTAAATAATATTTGAGATTTGCGTTACTTTTAGGTAAAATCATCAAAATACAAGTTTTGTGTAAATGGCAACCACACATGAGAAAGAAACGGTGCCCGTCAATCAAAAGTGAGTGAAGTATGGGTCGTTGCTTCACAAAAATCTGTTGCACTACGTCTTCCTTCCCAGACAAAACAAGACTAATGTACTTTGCTCTCTCCATGAACCATGAAGCTACTATAGATGCATCTTAAAGAATGACAAGAGCAGTGAAGAAAAGAAAAAATATATAAAAGATGAACCTTGAGGTACAAGGAAGCGTTTGAGATGTGCCATGACACACACCTGCTCGGCTTCTCATTTTACCAAAGCCATGTCTGTAACCTGCTGACTCGGTAAGGTTCAGTTCCTGCAGGGGTCGTGCACAAGAAATCACTGTGAAAGAGGCAGAGTGCTGAAATGCTTTAAAGTTACCGAGTGCAGAGTGAAGTAAGTCAGGTTTAATGGTTAGCCTATAACATCCCATATGTAAAAGTCTAAAGTTACATTGTGTATGTGTGTATATACTGTACATGTCAGAGGATGCATGATAGATAAAATATTTACTTTACATACATATTATCCAGAATTATGAATGTAGCATGAAAAAACTTTGGTAATCTTTTTTTTTTTTAATGTGCTTTTCACTACACCCATAATGTAAGATTTCAGAAAAAATATATGTTTGTATTAAACATTTATGGAGCTACAGATTAAGTGTGAAAATAAATCATAAGTGGTTAATTTTGTTTAAATATCTTATAAATATATGAGGTGCAGGGGGGGGGCTTTACCCCACATATTGATACAAATACTTTAGATAAAATAATATTGGTTTTAATATTGTATAGGTAAATACTTTTTCAAAACAATCACTTTAGCTAAGTTTGTAAAATTTTTTGTATATTTAGATAAATAAAAAAATAATTCAATAAATATCCTGTCATTAAAATATGTTAATATCACAAAATATAAAAAACAGAAATTAAATCTTTTTTTTAAATAAAGATTTTGAAAGCATCGGAGTTCTCATAATAATTTAATATAGATTTACAGTAGTAACAAATTATATTTTATGATATTATATGATTAATATAATATTTAAAATATGTTTTCATCATAAATATGGTGATTATCTCTCAGGAGGACACCCAACTTAATATACTGTATGATATTTGCATCAGAATCTGACCATGTCATGTCAACAATATGGAAATTTAGTGTGCCCCAACAGCAGGGGTGCTTTTTACCCCAAATACGGCACTTTTACATATTCTTCTGTTATTGAAAAATTGTTGCTTTAATTAACTTGAACAAAACTGAAAATCATTAACAATACCTTTATATCAAAATATATTTAATAATTTTAGCGATTCTGAAAAACATCAAATATTACAGTACATCAAATTAGCACAGAATCAATTTTGCGCTGCAAAACCTTATTGTTACATTTAGTTACACTGTAAATTCTGTTTAATTATATGGTAAATTGTGGGCTGTAATCTACAGCGTTACCAAACATTTTTTTACATGGAAAATCTTAAAACCACAGAGATAGCCTTGCGTAGAGAAGGTTGGCAGTCTCTGTGAAGTATCTAGCACCTGATTCCTGAAAACTGTATTGTACAGTATGTGACCTACGCAAGTGCTTGTCTTTTTTTTGTCATTAATATGCATCAAAAGCATACAACGTATTCTGAAACGCCACCTGAAATGTTAATGAGCGTGACAGTTACTATAAGATGTTTAAAGGTCAGATGAGAATGTCCGTGTGACTGGACATCAGTTACATTTCTGTTATTGGCGTTAGCGTGTTATAAGTGCATGCAGTAAAGTTTATGTTTATCTATATTGACTAAACAAGAAGAATGCATATGGTGGAAAAATACTTTGCCAATATGTAACCAATTTTAGGGGTATAAAAATGAATTACAGTATAATGAGAAATGGGATCAATAATAAACCACGGCCAGAATCAGAAGATATCAAAATTCGTTAGGAGCCAACGCGTTGAGCAGCAATAATGAACCAGACAGAGGAATCACTGTTGAGTAACCACTCTTGCATTTGTTTCATACGATACAAAATAAATGTTCAGTTTACATAACTTAAGAAACAATAAACCAAATTGACCAGAAAACAAATAAACGTGTGCACACAAAAAAAAATTGTTAAACGTGTCCGTTGGGGCCCTTTTCCATTTTTTTCCTTTTTAATCGTTGCAGGTTTAACCTGATGTTAATGTCCAAATAATTGTAATGTGAATGTGCGAGTGTGTGAGTGTGTGTACGTGTGTATCTCCTTGTCTGCGTCTTTTCCTTCAAAGGGTTTGGCTCGCCATCTGACACAATCAGGATAACGTCCTGGCCCTCGGATTTTTCCCGTCCTCTCAAAAAACCTGACCGTTGTTCTGTATTTCAAAGTCCGAGCACGTGGATGCTAAAGCGCTTGCAGCAGCTCACAAGGTGGAAAGCTAAGTGGTTAGCCGCCGTAGCTCGTCTCCGCCGTTCAGTCACTAAGCTCCGAACTCTCAATAAGCAATTATACTGATCTTATCTCTCTCCTATCATGGGTTTCTCTTTTTTCCCTTTCTCCGCCCTTTTAGCAGTTAGCTGCTCTCTCTTATTTTTTTTTAACCGAGATCCGAGAGACCGGAACAACAACTCAGCTGGGACTTCACCTCCAAGCTGACAACTGAACGTGACCTGCGTAGCTCATAATTGGCTGTCTAGGGCTAAGCACTCCCCACTTGAAGTCATATGAACTGAGCGATGGATTAAAATAAAATAGGACAGTTATAACTTTGCCAATGTAAATAATTAACTCAAATAGTCTCTTTTAAATCGTGTTTGTTTTTCTTCATCCGGGCTACAAATACATTTGCTGCAGTATCAGTCATTTATTTTTCATTATTATTATTTTTCTAATGATAGCATGAAGTCTTTCAAACTTCTCTGTTATCACAGCACCTAAACACATCTGTGTTGTGGTGTCTGATGTTCACCCTGTGCAGGTGATTGTGTGACATGACAGTGTAGATACTGTAAACTATTCATATAAATATCAAAGGACACAGTTTCGAATGCGTTAAACCGTTGTAGGGCCAAGGGCACCTAGGCAGAAGTTTGCCAGTAAAAGTGCATCTGAAACACAACCGATTCTCTGAGGGCCTGTGTAAAATACAGGTAAAACAACTGTAAAAGTAAAAACGGAAAATTCCTTCATATTAATACAGTATATTGTGCCCTTTTTTTAGAGTGTAACAAGCCATCACAGGACAGATCATTGATTCAATTTCAGTCATCACAACTCTGACAAAACACCCAAAAGCATATGGAGTATTTGCTTTTATTCAAATATTTGCATACAGTTTACAATGGGTGGGTTTTACCTGGGTCACAACATTTTGCCACCTCATTATGCGGATAATTTAATTTGTAATGACACAAACTCATGACGATACCAATGTACAATTATAGTCCTGGGTTTTCTTTTATAATGCAGCTATTGTCATTGAGGAAGTGTTTCTGGTTCATTGAGAGTCAGTTATGTAGGTGTGTACAAAGTTTACTTTTCTGAAAGATGTGTGAGAGTTTTAGCTGTCAAAACCTGCTCAAAATTAGTCACTTTAGAATGACTGATGCGATAAAATATGCTTCAGTGTGTCCCGCTGTGTTGATTTATGACTCACTTCCACAGTAATTACATTGTATGTGGTCAAATTCATAAGTACTGATGACTACACATGTATAAAACATAAAACCAAATCAATATCATTGTTTTCCAATAACTAACTACACCATCTTATCTCAGCCTTGAGAATGAATTTAACTAGACACTGTTATTTTATTTTATTTTGATCCCAAATTGCATTAGTAACCACCTCAGCCCCTGACCTTGTGAACTGCACCACCACCCTTGGCCCAGCTACTCCTAACCCTATACCTTGGGTATTCCTCCACGCCCTCTTCCAAATGCATTTTATCTATTTTTTAGATTTATTCATGCTGGTTTTATAATTTTCCAATGAGTTTGTGGAGCCATAATGTTCTTTTAAAAGCTGATTAGAAACATCTTAGAATAATGAGTCAGTAAAATTAGAAAAACATGTAGCTTCAAAGGAACGTGTCTCATGGGCATAACGACCAAAGGAACTATTTTGCCCATCATTGTTGTTTCAAAACCTCCACACTTTTCTATTTGAAATGACATCAGGGAAGAGTGTAGATATATTTAAGAGTGGGGGCGTCAGGTCCATTTGGTAAATACAGAATCTGAAACATTGGTGGGGATTAGGGATTAGTTTAGTCATTTGGAACTGAGAGTATTGTTTACATACCCAGTTGCACTTCAGCCAGTATTTACACTGACTTTGGCTACTCTTGCCGAGGTTCCTGTGTATGTCCTTCAGAGATAATAAGGGTTATTCTTAGTAAAAGGTTTCATTTATGTAAATGCTTTGAGATTACTCAGAAGTGTGACCTTGTTAGCAGGTCTATCAGACAGACCCCTGGTGGGGTATAGAGGAATCTTCTGGGCAGGTGCTATTTATCAGTCAAGGGGATAAAGAGAGAGAGAGATCTGTACATGTGTTTAAGCTGGAATTGACATTTTTTTCACAATGTTTTTACTAAATGGGCATGTTTAATTGACAGCCCTGGGAAACAGAATCATGCTGTATGTATTTGTTAATAGTGCGTGCGTGCGTGTATGCGTGCATGTTTCTTATGTGTGCAATTGTGAGTGCAAGGTTACAAACAAAGTGTAAATTTAAGTCATTGATTGGTATTATTGTTTTGCAGATGTTATACAAATGTTTAGTATTTTGTCCTCACAACTCATTGGTTCTGTCCAATCTGATATAAATTAAAAACATTAATTGTGATTTAAAAGTTACGTCTGTACACCCTGTGTACATTTAACAGCGCATATATTGGACTATGAATGGACACTATTTAACAAAAGGCTGACCATAGTGCTAAAATGACCTCACAGTCCTTTAAGAAATAGTTCACGCTTTATTCAACAATTTGCTGTCTTCCGTGTCAGTCTTCAACACGCATTCACAAGAGCACCATGACGCATGCAAGTCTATGGGGGGGTCAGTAAGCTGCTTGACATTTATTTATGAGATTAAAATACTAGCATAAGTGCTCCAACATTACATTCATTTTCCTGCTGATGATTATTATATAAAACCAAGATCTGACAAATTATATCAAATACTATATACATATATACAGTATATTTATTTATAAATAATTATTTAAATATATAATTTGTATAATATATGTTATGTATGTTTAGTCTGTAAAAGAGCAGGACTATAATTGGTGATGAAGACAGTATACCTTAATACAGATATAACTTTCAGTGACCTTTGCATCCGTTACACTTGATTTATGTTTCCTACTTCTTGTCCTGCAGTCCACCACATTCCAGAAATCATCAGTCACTGATATCTAGTACTATGGAATAAAGAATAACCTCTTGTTATGCAGCCTGTCTTAGCAATTAAACAGCTTTTTTGGGCTTACATTTCCACTTGCAAGCATTCCATCTATGGTTCATGGCAAAGGACAAAACAACAGTATCCATCAGTGAGACAGCTTCCTCTGAAACTAGTGTGTCTGATCAGATATACAGTTGTAAGAAATGTCACACGTCCTGTTTGTCCAAATCCTGTGATCTTCCAAATGATGGATTCAGTTACATTCACAATACATCGAGAGTATTCTCAAGGTTAATAAGTGTTCTGTTTAGTAAGTGTGAAGATCTAAATAATCGTACAGTGTGTGTTGTCAAAAAAATAACTGCAGCTAACAGGAAATTGTGCAGTTTTCAATCTTGTTCTGATCTTGATGATTTTAGAGATTTTTAATGAGGAACATGTAAACGCTTCAAACCTTCCTGTATTATATTCATGGTATGGATGTAGATAACATGAAATTCAGTACTTCTGGTATCTGGATTTACTGTATATGATCTAAAAAACATTCGACTCGTTTTTTAAGCATTGTAATGGGGACTAGAAACACTTAAAATGTATAAGAAATGTTAACCACTTACCAACTACATTTAGTCCTGCATTTATGCATTTCACAGATGCTCACGAGATTTTTATTTACAGGTTACAAGAACCCAAGTTTACATTTTCTGCTGCTACATTAATTCCTTTAAACATTATGATGTAGTTTAAAATGTAATACCAGTACATTAAACATGTTTGTGTTAATGACGCAAACATAGCTTTCCCCTGAAACTTTTAAAACTCACTTTACAGGGTCAAAGAGACATAGGTGCACTTTGAAAGGCCTTTACAGCATGTAGTAGCACTCAAGCCTTTGGCCTGATGAGAAGGAGAGGTTGAGACATTGAGAACAAAAAGAACTGATGCATGCTCTCAGGGCTCGAGTACTAGGCTGCAGCTGGAGAGTATGAGGACCATGAAACCTTAATGGCTAAAAATAAGAAACAATGGAGACTGTAAGAGGTCATTACTCAGACTGTCATAGCACACAGCACCTGCGCTCTCCACTGCTAATGCTTCAAACAGTCCAGAGATAGAGACATTCGATTTGGATGTGCAAGATGCCTTTTTGTGACTTATGGCAAGATTCTGTGGCAAATTGGAATGATATGGAATCAATCTCTGAAAAACAATCTATAGCCTACCTTTTTTTCTGATATCAATGAAACTAAGACATTTTCATTCACAGAAAGATAAAGAACAATCCGATTATTTGGCGTAAATCTCCTTTAAACATGGAACGTTTCAAAGATTTATCCTAGATTCTTTAAAACAAATATGAATATGGGGCTGCTGCATGTACAGTAGGGCTATGCAAAACCCAGTAAGTCTTTGAAGTGCTCCAAAAAATGTATTATGCAGCTGCCATTGAGTCTTACTATCTGTCACAAACTGTTTGAGGTTAGCAGCTCATGAGGGCTTCAGCAGAAATATAGGAGTGACAGAGATATGGAACAACATCAGTCATACACCATACATTAGGTTTCAAATGAACACTTACCAAATGCTATAGCTGACTAACTCAAATGTTACTTGCAGGTCAGCAGGGAATGTTAAACTGTACCCTATTTCATGTCTAAATCAAATGGAAAGAGAATACCATAGAAAGAGTCATATGAGACAGAATTAAATAATCATTCAAAATTAAGACAATTAAGACAAGCTTTTAATAAACAGCTGTATACTTGGTCTACAGTGTAGTATTCATCTCCACTGTGATTGGATCAGTCAATATTGGACCACTTTGTTCATCCTTTGTTACAAACCGTTTAGAACACTATGATTCTTAATTGGTTTAACATTAAGAAAAACTCAACAAAGGGCATCATACTGCTTAACACTACTGACTACTGAAGTAGTTAAAGTAAAAACATAAATAAATGTGAAATATTTTGGTTCGGATTGGCCAGCCATCCAAACAATTTACTTACAAATGATTGTATGGAATCAAACTGCATGTTTTGTATGATCGTTGTGTCTTGGCTTAGAAATGATAGATTTTTTTAAGTTGTATAAATTTGAAAATATATCTGATCAATATTTTGTGTCCAGTCATAGCAAGTAGCCGTGTTATAAGCCGGGTAATGTAGAACCAGCCCATTGTTTTCACAGAATGAAGTGAAAGTGACCTATTTGTCAGATATGGTGACCCATACCCGAAATGTGACTTCTGCATTTAACCCATCCAGTGAGTAGTGAACACGCACAGCAAGTCGTGAACACATGTACACCCGGAGCAGTGGGCAGCTATCATTGCAGCGCACGGGGAGCAAGTGGGAGTAAGGTGCCTTGCTCAAGGGCACCTCAGTCGTTACCCGCCGGCCCTGAGAATCGAACCGGCAACCTAGAGTCCGACTCTCTAACCATTAGGCCACGACTGCCCTAATATGCCCTTTTCACATGACGTCACGCATCTTCCGTTCTGCCGCGAAGCAGTGTATCATTACTTCCGCTAGCACTCCAGTTCATAAGGTGGCGGTAATGCACCTATAAACTGATTTGCCAACCGCCAGTAAAACTCAAGAAGAAGAAGAAGTTACTTCCGTTTACCAAGTTTACCAAGTGGCTTGCACATCTGCAACAAATACGTCTAGATGATGTACAACATCTTGCAGACAACTTTTCGCTAACGACAAGATCAAAGCTAGAGAAAGGATACAAATTCTTCTTTGAACAGTACCTGTTTGATTATGAAGGTAAGTGTTTTGTTTTCTTTTTGTGTTAGCGAAGGTGATAGGATAAGTACTTGACTACGTGTTCTGTCAGTTTTTTTTCTCACTGTTGTTAAATTCCAGCGCGAAGGCAAAACGGAAGTTCTTCTTCTTCTTCTTCTTGTTTGTTGCAAGACGGATGTTATGATACACTGCTTTGCAAAAAGGCGGAAGTTAAGTGACATCATTGTGAAAAGGGCGTATAACCCGATCAGTGTGATAAGAGATCCTCCTGATCATCCTGTCAGGGTTTACACTGTATACCAACCAGCTGGCTGTTCATTGTCATTTCCATATATACAATAAATATAAATATTATTTTAGCAATTATTTTAAAGGGACAGGTTTTACTAGCAATATTCTGTCATTTCTGGTAGGAGGAATTAGGAAAAAGAACATGAGAGGTTTGTCAATGTGTTTAGGTCATACAGCATTCCCAATGCAAAACAAAATATAATACAATATAATCATGTTGTTCCAAGGAAGATGTTTTTTCTCAATACAAATGCACAAACTAACATTCAATCAATTATTCACAAACTCTATCACTATTTCCAGTTGGAAAGTCAATTGTGTGAACAAAAGCTCTGTGTCTGTTCGTTCATTCCTGTGTTTTCGTCTCTTACAAAGTGGCTGTGAGGAGAGATGCTGTCAGCAGCAGGTATTACTGCCGCAAACCTTGTCTACAGTATCTTATTATCTTTTCTTTCATATTTCTATTTGTAGTTTTTTTCTTGTCGCTGGACTCTTGGGCTGTCAGATATTTTGTCATGGTTTTTCTGCCTGTTTCGTGGAGTTGTTGGAGGTCTGAAGCCTGTCAAGGCATCTCTCTCAAACAGTATGAAGAAAAAGCAGCTGATTAATTCGCTGTGATTATCCTTGATCCCTTCTGAGAGCAGCATGTTCTTCGCTGGATTGTGCGGGTTTGAGAAGTGTCTCTCAAGTTCTCTGATGTCTTAAAAGCTTTGTCACAAAGCCCATGATTATATGCTTTCATGTCATGTTTTAGACTTCCTATTAGGCATGCTATACCAACAGAGGTGTGTTTGTCAGGGAGATCTGTATGTGTATGCTGAGAGATTTTAGGATTTTCTCATTTGTAATGATGTATTGTAAGTGTATTATGATTTACAAGTCTCCTCTTAAATATGACTGATTTGATGTAATAAATATAACACTCCACATGCCCTTAGATTTGCTGAAGCAAGGCCATTTTTAATGAACATCATAAAACAGTTCTAACCTACACTCATATTTAACACACTATTCTTTCATTGTTTTTTAGACAACAGATAGTCACCAATCATGGCTCTACAAACACATCACTTATTTTTTCTGGAAGTGTACTCAACACTGATTTTTCATCACTTTGATCAAAGGTTTACACAAAGTCCACCAATAACATCTAAGGACATTTGAATAGCTCTGACACTGAATATAAATAAATACACATTCGTGTACAGTATAACACATCTTGCCCAGGCGTTTTAATACACCTGGCTATCAGTCACTTAATATTCCCCACTGTCGTACCTGAATGGATGTGGCATACGTTCAGGGTAATTGTTTGAGCTGTAGCTGCTGTAGCGATAGCCCTCAAAGTTTTCAGCCCTATCAATTTTAGATGGTAGTGTGTCCTGGTACGACAGGGAAGATTTGATCACTCCCGAATCCTCAGGACTCTTCAAGTCAGGGTAGGAGGTAGGAGAGGCTTCTTCCAAGAGCGAGTTACAGTTAGCCAGGCCTTTCATGTCATAGATGTTCTCCCCATACTTGACAACAGATGGCTTAGGGCATGGCTGGTAGGACACTTTTGTTGTGGTGGTTATAATGGTCTGCAGCGCTGCTGGGGTGGCAGGGGCAGGTCCTGTGTACCTACATGGGTAGTCGCTGTTGTAGTAGTGGTGATTGGCGTTGGTTGGCAGCTGGGCATAGTCCCCTCGCTCCCCATAGGCACCTTTGCTAAAAATCTGCTTCCAACCATGGTGTTTTCCATTGGTGTCTGCATAGCTCCGCTCGTGGCTACCTAATGGACTCGTGCCATGAGACACTCCACTCAGATTAGGTACAGATTTATTAGATTCGCTCTCCATTTGTGGACTAGCAGGGTCCTTGTACAAGGCTGCCGTATAAGGGCTGGAGCCTAAGTATCCTGGAACTGCAAAATCATAACCACAAGGGGGTCGAGTCATATAGAGACGATGGTTGGCAGGCTTCTGCATTCCTGGAGAATCCGCCATAGGTGCTGCAGGGTGCGTGTCGTAAGTGAATTTGTAGGGCTCTGGGTTCTGGAACGGAGGGTAGTGTTGGGTCTGGATTGGGAAATTGGACTCTGCAATGATGCTGAAGCGGTCTGGGCCCTCCATAGTGAGCTGATGGATATTTGGAAAGGCCATGTCATGGTAGCGCCCAGGCTGGTGATAAAGAAAAAGTTTCTTCATCTGCAAATGACCCTTTGCAGGACTTAATACGGTATATTTGCTTATAGGGACAGTTCACCCATAAATAAAAATTCTGTCATTACTTACTCACCCTCAAGGTGTTTCAAACCTGTATAAATTTGGAAGAATGTAAGCAATTTTCATCCACTACCATAGTAGGAAAAAAATATTGCATTTTTTTGTTCTATGATCACAAAATGAGATGTTTTCAAGAATTTAGGAAAACAAACAGTTCTGGGGCACTTTTAACTGCCATTTAATTTTCCCTACTATGAATGATGTCCCGGAACTGAAAAATATTCTTCCAAATATCTTTCTCTGTGTTCATCAGAACAAACTGATTTATACAGGCATAAAATTAAACGAGGGTGAACTGTCCCTTTAACTATTAACACAGCATTTTGTCAACAAATAAATTATGTCATTCTCTGTAAATCACTCCCACACAGAAGAAATATATTTTTGCCTTGACATACTCTTTAATTACACCTTCACACCTAACATGCCCCACATTTTGTGTATTTCTGATCAACTACATGCATTATGAAATATGTGTGTGTGATACCTCTGGCTCCGCCAGTCTTCTTTTCTGTGAGAAGTTAGGTGAAGACATTCTTCGTTTCACTGCGCTCCTTCTTGCCTCTGTTTCAGACTTACTCTCTGGTCTGGGGTGATCATGGACCCCTTTAGCCTTATAAAACGATACAGACAAAATTTTAAAATCTAACAATAGTACTGCCACAGTGCCATAGTACTTAAAAATCCTAAAGATGTCTAAATGTATATTTAGAAATGTATTTAAATAAAACAATGACCATTTTACAAACTGTAACAGTTCTATTAGAAAGTAGCAAAAGACCAATCTCTGTGATTAAAAATGAAAAGACTTTACAAAAAGGTTAGTTCATCCAAAATTAATTAATCCAACATAAACTAACAATGAACAATACTTCTACAGTATTTTTTTAATAAAACATTTTTGTTAACATTAGTTTATGCACAAATGCACACATTAACAGAGAGTAATAAAAATGCAAAAACGATATTGCTTCATGTTAGCAAATTGTTAAATTTGTTACAAAAAAAGACTATTTATCAGAAGACATGCCTGTGATTGGACACTTAAATCTTTTGTTGGCGTAACCTAAAATTCGCTTAATAGGACTAGGTGTTACAATCCCACTATAATAATAATAATAATAATTAATTATAATATATATTTAAATTATATTCAGTGATATGAAATAATATTTTTGCCAGCAGTAACTCAAGCGAAAAAATAACTTTTGCATTATTTAACAAAACATGATTAATGAACAATTTCACACACCTGGAAAAAAATGGCCTTTCCATCTACTCTCCAAAAATTGGTAACTGGATATCCGCTGTGACCTCGGCATGGAATCAACTCAAGAGCCGAATTACAACTTGGACAAAGCTTTTCTGAAAAAAAAACAATTATAAAATACATTTGATGAACATGTAACAGAGCAACAGATTATTAGGTTTTTTCTTTTCCATGTTTGGGCCTTTGAGCTTCAAATCTCAAAGTGCTTTCTAAGTGAGCCAAAGATTCAAGGTCATGGGTGAGAGAGTCATAATCTCTACTGACAGAACAGGGTCATTCAGCGATCCAGAGTGGACGGGATCTATGAGACTATTAGACTCATTAGACTGTGTTCCATATATTCAAAACAAAGTTTTCTAAAAAAAAAACATGCTTTACAGACAGGGTAGCCTTTTAATCTTCCATACTTAAAAATATCTACAGTATATGGTGTTTCGAAAACCTAAAAAGGCTTTACTTTTCCTGTCAGTATGTAGACAATACCAATACATTAAAATCACTATAGAACTTGTAATGCTGAACATACTGTGATAAAAACCAACTTGATTAGACTATTAGAACTGAAGTTCAGATGTTTTAAAGATGAAACCGTCTAACAAGCACCTACACGCCACACAGGCACCAGCACACCAACAAGCCTGTTTTGTAAGATATGTCTGTACTTTCTTATCAGATTTGTTTCATGAGAAACTTGTTTGGTAGATGTTACTTCTTTGAAGAAATAATTGCTGAACTTACTCTGCTGTTTCTGCCGTGCTTTGTCGCAGATGGCCGGTCTCAGCTGCAGCTTGGTCCCATCTGGAAGAGAGCAGTTACGTGAACACACAACCACACCGAGACAGGACTTCTTCAGAATCTGACAGTTGTGATTGTTCGTGTTCCTCATGGCCCATCCGCTCAGATGTCTCTGTGCGTTCTTATCCTCACTGCTGTAGATATAACGCACATATCCATCCGTCCACTCCTGGAAGGCATCAAACTGCTTCGTGTCCTGGGGAAAAAATAAATCAATGAATGACCGATCTAACGAATGAAATAATGAAAGACGTTATTATGTACAAAAGGTCGTCCAAGCCATTGTTATACCTTCGTGTACTGTACTCATGAGCCAGTAATTAAGCTTATCGATCCTTAAAAATGTGTTTATAAATATAAAAATGTCTGAATGGACCTGATAACATTTTAAATGGTCAGATAAGGGGAAAAGTATTCGCCAGTTACTATTCAAAAGCACCCTATATATAGCATATAGGCTACGCACTAGACAGAGTTAATAACATGAGGAATATAAAGGTGTTGCAATTACCTGTGGGAGTTTGGGGTCATTTATATCCCAAGTCAACTTCATCCCGAAAGAGCACACGCAGTCTGAGCTGTCAAACTGATCTGACGATTTGGACATGATATGACGGATCAGTTCCGGATCATAGCAACCATTAAAACAAAAATCAAGACACGAAATTCAGCTGGGAGACTTCCGATCACTTTACAAATAATAAATCTCTCAGTCACCTCCTGCTTATTGAAACTGTCGTCACTAAAGCCCCTAAATCCACGTTTGTGTGAGTCCGTCCAGGTGCGCTTCGCACAGGTAATGATCTCAGGTAAACGCTGCCGTGTCTATGTAAAGGAGGAGGCTGGGCTTACACATACACAATATCCTAAACACTACTTTCACTTTGCGCTATCCATGCGACTCACCTATAGCTATTAACTGCGAGTCCTTATACACCTGACAACGCAATACGACCGCAGAATGGATATTTGGCTACAGCAGAGAAAATGTAGGCTACAGACAGACAAAGCAGTCAGGTCTAAAGAATTTTTCCTTACGCATCCCAGATTTTATCTTTACGTTTGCAGTTTTAATGGGAAAATGACAGTCTGAACCCGACGGTGTGGTATTTCACGTGTCGTCAGCGAAATATATGCGAGAAACTGACTGAGGCGAGGTGGATGGTAACAGAACAGGACTAGTCCAGGTGAAGTAATGTGATCTACTGCAGGTCATTAGCTGTTGTGTGTAAACTAAAAGCCGCACTGCTGACACAACAGGACTGCTCGTTTAAAACAACAAACACAACACATCTCATCAACACACATTTCTTATTGTGCGATCACTGATCTCACTGGAAATTAAAATGATTGTCGGTAAATACATCCAACACCGACACGATTTTTCAGGTTTAAGATTTGCTGCAAGGTATAAGGCAAATGAGGAAATCTTCCGTATTACGAAATGAACTGAGGGTTTCAGGAGAATGGGTCAAATAATATTGCCGAATATAATACAATATTATATTATATAACTTGATGGATCATGTTCGCACATCTGTGTTGTGTTATTCAAAGGCCAAAGTGGATTTTATTTTTATGAGCACTTTACACTTAAATTATTTCGTTTAAAAATCACGCTATTTATAAATGAACATTCTTTTACTAATATAGCTGTTAAAGAACAGAAAACGAAAATTTCTCGTGACTGCAATTCATTTGAGTTTTCGTTTTAAATAAATTGTTTTCCATCCTAAAATATATTAGTATTTTTTTCCATTGTGCATTTAAATACATACGACAGAGCAATTTTCAGAGAGCTTATCGACATGGTGTAACAAGCTCTCTTGATCATAATCTACCGCAATTTCTTTACTAGTTGCAGTAACAACAAGAGCTGATCTCACTTTGTGTGGTATTAAGGTTTGATGCAATTTTTTAGTGAAAATTAAAGGTTGTAAAATTATAATTATTACAATTTGATCAAATGTAGGTAAAGGCATGTGTTTTTTTAATGTTTGATATTAACATTTACGCATAACGCAGTCTTTACTAAGAAGATAAAGGTCAAGTTACGAAGAGAATATTTCAGAGAGCTATCGAAAATTCAAAACAAGCGATTTTTAACATGTGATTTTTTGTCACACTATATGAGGTAAGCTGTTACAATAAAACCAACCAATAAATTGCCTAAATTAATCAGTAAAACAATCCAGCAAAATGTAACGTGCAAATACATTTGGCCACACAATTATTACAAATATTAATAATTATTTTTGTTAATGTACAATGTAGTATGATTTATACTTGCCAGTTAATGGAAAAATCCTTGCAGTGAAAGCACAGATGTATTACCCTATATTAGGCTACCCTTGCCTAAATGTTGCTAGTGTGGTTTTTTGCTAATGTGTTTTTATTGTATTCAGATATTTACAAAATACAACAACTATATGAGGCTATTGGTTATCCAACATAGTTTTTTCATAGTTATTTCAGATAAAGGGATAATTTACCAAAAAAATCTGTCATCATTTATTCACCTACGAGTTGTTCCAAATCTGTAAAAAAATAATTTGTTCTGATAAACAAAGAGAACGATTTTTGGAAGAATGCTTATAACCAAAACGTTCTTGGACCCAATTGACTATAGTATATACAGTATAGTATGCTCTTCTGAAAACAAAAGAAGACATTTTGAAGAATGTAGGACAGCAAACAGTTCTGGGGCACTTTTGACCACCATTGTAATTTTTCCTACTGTAGTCAATGGGGTCCAAGAATCCTGTTTGATTGCAATAATTCGTCCAAATATCTTTCTCAACCAAAAAAATATAAAGGTTTGAAAAAACTTGAGAGTAACCAATTCATTACAGAATTTTCATTTCACTCTGAACAACTTTCAAACAAATGTATTTTAATACAAAGTAGGCTCTCTTCCATATCATATGTATAAAAATAAATCAACGCAATCAACACCCCCCTCCATTCGCGATCGCGTGGCGCCTTACTCGATATCAGTTGTTTACTCAGGTTCGTAATTTAAAATAGTAACGCCAGACCCCAAGGGAGTGCAAACTCCCCAGCGCCAGAAAGAGGAAAAAGGCGACGCAGCCAGCGTTTTGCACGTGTTTTTACACACGACATGTGAACAGCCCTAACATTTCTATTATAAAACAGTTGTCAAACATTTAGTTACTAACATCGCGCTCTTTCACAGTTAAAACGGACATCAACCCCATCTGTCAATGGCAAATCACTCCTTCTTTCACTTCATGCAGCCCAGCAAAAACAGGAACGTTCCCATAACGTTATTTTTTGTTAACCAAAATCACTGGAATGTTCTATTTTTTGGGAACCAAAAAAATAACGTTCTAAGAACGTTCTTTTCAGGTTGTATTTTTGCAACCAAAAATTTACGTACCTAGAACGTTGCAGGCTGTTTTTTAATAACCAAATAAATTACATTCCCTGGTGGTTATTTCTTGCAACCAGAAAATAACTTGCACAGAACGATCTCTGATGGCTATTTTTTGCAACCCAAAAAAATAACGTTCCCAGAACATTCCAGTGTGGTTTTAAAAAAAATAACCTAAGAAGTATTTTAAAATAAAAGCTTTTTTGCCAGAAAATAGTATTTTTTTTGTGAAATGATGAAAAATACGATTTTTATGAATTTCTAAATAATAATCTAGAGTTAAGTAAAGAGTTTTTTGGAAAATAATCAAGAATTTACACATTCTCGAATGGTAAAATTTGTCAAAACAAAAGATGAAAGTAATAAATGTGCCCTTAATAGCTGTAAATAATAAACTAGTTAGGCTAAATGAAAATACAATTTTAAATCCAAGTGTTTAGGCTATTTATTTAGAGCAGGGGCCTGTACCATGAACGCATATGAACAAACTCAGGGTTACAGGACGGATAGTTAAGCGAATAAGGAGCTGGCGAATCGGGAGCTGGATTCAGCCTCGTCTACTACCTCCCATCCTTGTCTCCACTCACAGCTGTGTAACTCACATTGTTTGGCACATCAGTCAGAGAGCCGCAGAAGTGAAGCCTTCCCTTCCAGTAGCGTTTGACTTGGTGTGGAGGTTAGTGATGAACAGACTAGCCTACATGTGCCTCGAATTCACAGCTAATTATCCAAAAGACAAAACGCAAATATTGTTTTGCTCACATCCATCACGTATGAGCTAACGAGTATAAAGTTTAGCTATAAGGCAGTATACAGTATCACTGGCGTACATGCTAACTTAATGGAGAATCGACAGCTGAATTCAGTAAAATTAATTACGTCATCAGGATCGCCTCACTGATATGCAAACCAGGCGTTAAGTAATTAAAATGTGTTAACTTGCATACATTTGTCAGGCATTGCAGATCAATAGAATAAACAAAATAACTAAAGCATATCACCAGTTATTAGTTAATATGACTTACATCAAAATTATTTTCCCTTGAAATGTTGTTTCAATATGCAGATTTTATACAAACAGACAAGGGTATAGTAGGCTTAAAACAAACACCTTTCCATTTCAAACACCTTTCCAGAGCAAAAGAAGACATGAAAGCAAAATATACCAACATCTCAAAATAGTACATTTAGTGTCCTGCCTTAAACAAAAACTTGATTGATAAGTTTGATGTCAGACTCCTCATCTAATGACTATTAATTTTATATGTTGTGTATGCTGATAGATGTTAACAGCCCTCCCAAATGTGAAACAAAGTTCTTGTCACCATCAGTGTGTGTGTGCGCGTGGGTGGTACAGTAAGTGTCATTATAACAACAATAATAATATTATTATTAGTTAAGCTGCTGTATTTTTGTGTTTTGTCAATCATTTTTTGCAGTGTGATTTAATTACATCTGCAGGTTTTTGTCCTGTAAATTAACAAATTAGCACCAACTGTCTTTTTCGTGTGAAGGTCATTGTCGGTCTCCCAATAACACCAAAATAATTAAAACAGTTTATTGGCTTGCGCAAAATAAACAAATTATTAGTGATAACGTGTCCTTTTCCTTTGTGCAGTCATTTATTTAATATATACTTGAAACTTAGAAAAGAAAGCATAGAAAAGATACACATTGTGGCTTAGTTTCCTTTGTTGTTGCCTTTTCTTGTAATAAAATTAGTGAATTCTAAAGAAGACTATGGTCTATGTGAACGGATTACTCCACCCTGGGCTCCTCTTCCATCAGCATCATCTCCATCACTCGGCCCCCTGGTGTCGCTGCCATCCCCTTCACACCATGGCACCGCCCTCCGGCAACCCCACTATGCACTGTCTGGACCACCACCCGGCTTCTCCTGCTCCAGCCCCCCCTGGCTCCTCCCACCGTCCTCACCGCCCTGGAACTATGGACCATACACTGCAGCCTGCCCCTTGTCCACCTTCTGAGCCCCCGGTTTGAGGATGCACCATTCAGGAGGGGCCATAATGTCACGGTTATTCTCTGTTTTGATTCAGTTTTTTGTTCCCATAGTAACTTATTAGTTCGCACCTGTTTCTGTTGATTGCATTGTTTTCGTGCTCCTGCATGCTCCCTGAGGATTTATTAAAATAAACTCTTTGGATTATACTTTTTTTTGTCGTGCGCTTTATATACACGACCAAACCTTGACAGTAGTTACATCCATAGTTTTTGTACCACAATAGTATTTGTACCACTGTCAATTTTTTTAATGTTTTAAAATGTCAGGAACACTTAAAACGATGCACAAACAAAGATCACTTGACTCTGATGAATGCCTATTATCCATAGAGATTAAAAATAAAATGCATGTGGGCCTAAGCATGTTTGTGTTGTTTTTAATTTAATAATAATAAAAAAAATGTTTTTCCAAAAATTATATCCCATGAAGCTTAGTCTAGTGGTTTAAGTGTAGTGGCTGGAGATCATTATCGGGCTGCACCTCCACCTCAGGGCTCCTCTTAATCAGATACATGGCATCATGTATTAAGTCAAATACCAACATATATAAAAATCACAACTTGACTTGCTCTTATAGAAATATTATAATGGGTCGTGGTTAGATCTTCCATCAGCACATTGGTTCAAAACAAACATCCAAATCAACAAAAAATGGGTCACTGAACTCTTAAAATCGAGATCCTGCCATAGTCATCACAGTTCCCTGACCTGAACCACATAGAAAATGAGTGGGATGAACTGAAGAAGAGGGAGCACCAACATTTGAAGGATCTAGATTTTTTTTATGGAGGAATGGACTCGGATGACCCTCAATGTATTCTCAAACCTCATCAGACTGAAAAGAAAACACTCAGATCTGTTTTTCTTATAAATTGAGGTTGCGGAGTGTATTAATACAAGGGTGCCAATAATTGTGGCCAACATGTAAGGGAGAAAAACATTTTTTTACAATGTGATATCTCATGAATTGCGTATAAATAACACGCGTGTTGCATTATCGTGGAATACGTACGCCAAAGTTAGATTTTGCGTGCATATGATGATACGCCTATTTTTGCGTGCATATGATACGCCAGTCTAGCGCGCGTGCATATTAACCGGCAATTTGTCTTATTAACCTATCCCCTAACCCAAACCCTAAACCTAACAGTATTCTTTTAATTATTTCAGTGTTTACTCTTCATGTACGTTTCAAAACGGCTGCTCTCCAGCCAGGTGCACGCAAACATTGGCGTATCATATGCACGCAAAATCTAACTTTGGCGTAGGTATTACACGATAATGCAACAGCGTGTTATTTACACGCAATTCATGAGACCGGGTAGGATATTCTGTCACGGTGTGTGAGGGAGAACCCAGGCGCAGGCAGTAATTAAAGGGTTAACAAAAAACGTATTAAATGAAACAAAAACCCACAATAGAGAAACACAACTAACAAAACAAGAATCAAAACTAAAACTTCCAGGAGGGGAACAAAACAAACAAGGTCCAGGATAAATATAATTAACCAAACACATTAATTACGTACATGTCACACAGGAACAAGGTAATCCACGTATGAGACGAACGGGAAGGCAAACACATTTACAGAATAAAATGAACCGACACGGGACAAGAAGCACTGAGACTATAGGGAAACACTAACCAGGGAAGATTGAACAGGGACGGTGAGCGGGATGAAACACTAATGGGGCGCTAACGGAGAAACAAGAGGGGGGGGCTAAATTAAGGACGCGACACCGGAGAGAGAGCATGGCATGACAAAACCAAAACAATGCCATGCCCTTTCTCCACATAAAACACATGGGTCTGACATGATCCTGCCACAAGACTCGAAAATCAAGACAAGGAGAGGCAGGATCATGACAATATTCCCCCTATACTTCCAATTGTTTTCCTTCAATGAAATGTTGAATGTTGTAGATATTTTAAATAAAAGATGAAAACGAAAAACAATGCAGATTTTTGCTGCTGTAAATATGATTCAAAACACATTTACACACCTGTACCAAAATAGTTGCATTCACAGACGAGTTTTGCACATCCGCAAATTAGTATGTGAATTCATGCGATATGAGTTGAATGCTTGTAAAGTATTTTCTCACAAATTAAAGGTTTTATTCTTGGACATCTTTCTAGCACAAACACAAGAACATAACTACAACTGCTTGAATATGCTGCTGCAAGTCTCTGACACACGTTTGCACACTCTCATCTTGCACCACTGTGCATAACAGCTAAGGGCATTGTGGCACGACGCAAAGCGGAGCTTATTGCTTTATTAACCTAAAGTTATAAATCTTCATATGTGTGCCATAATGTATAGTACAGTATATCTCTTCAGCTCTGTCAAAGCACACATAGTTTCTCTTCATCATGTGCTTCTGCCTGTTATATTCAAACACTGTGCACTCTAAAAAGTTTTACTGCGATTTACTCTATTTTTTTGGTGAAACAATTTACACTAAAAATTTTTAGTAAATTTTCAAGCTCTGAAATCAATGAATTATACCGTTTAAATTGAGTAAATGTAAGTAAAAAATTTAAGTAAATCTGAGTAAGTCCATTATATATGTAAAATAAAATTGAGAAGATCTACGATATGTTTTTTTACATATTAAATAATTGAGTTACTCAGATTTACTTAAATTATTTACTTGCATTTAATCAATTTAAATAGTATATTTCATTGAATTGACCGCTTAGTTACTCAGATTTACTCATTTTTTAAACTTATTTTTATTCCGGTTTTTTTTTTAGTTTAAATTGTTTCACAAAAAAAATTGTAGATATAAATGAAATATAGCACATTTGTTTTGTTCAATTTCAATTAATATTTAGTAAATGTAATTTAATGTAATATTGGACTATCAATTATCAAAATGTTGCATTTACTTGTTTATACTGTATTTACCCTTTCCTACAGGAGTACTGTACAACGAATAATAAAACCAAATAATAAAGAAAGCAACTGTACACAAATTATAAAAAAAAAAAAATGTATTTGTTAATTAAGCATTGGACAATCTGAAATCAGTCTAAAAAACGATAAAAAAATTACATTGCTTTAATATTTAAGATTACATGCAAAATAAGAGCATTTAAAACAGCCTTAATGATTAAACCTTACTTTGGTTCCTGGTGCATACCCCATATACTGTCACGGACTGGCGTGGAGAAGAACCCAATAGCAGGCAGGCGTGAAGGGGTTAACAAAAGACTTTAATATAACAAAAACAAAAACCCACGATGGGGTGCAAAACAAAACAAGGAAAAGAACATGGAAACAAAACAAGAACTCAAAACAAAACACTTCCCACGGGGGGGGGCAAAAATAAACTAATAAACCAAACAGCGACACAACGTCTTAAACCAAACATAGAAGGGGAAACCAAGGGCAAGGCAAAGTACTTACAGCGACACGACACGACACAACACAACACAACATACAAGGTACACAGAACAGAACGCAACGTATGTAATACACGGGCACAGGACAAAGAAACAAGAGGGTATATATAGGTAAGACAAACGAGGGATAACGACACAGGGCAGGTGTGGGTAATGAAACACTCAGGGAAGGATAACAAGGAAACGAGATGACGGGAACAGAAACGAGACACTGGAGAGAACGTATATTATTGTCAAATATTGTCAACATATTGACAATAATATGTTTCTCTCCACACATAACCAAAGGCTTTGTCATGACTCTGCTACAGGACCAAGAAGAACATGACTAAATGAAGCAGAGCCATGACATATACAGTCAATCACAATTAAAGCAATAAATAAATAAATGAATAAATGCATCAAACTGCAACACATCAAAATTAAAACGATAGTTCACCCAAAAATGAAAATGTTGTCATTACTTACTCATCCTCAAGTTGTTCCAAACCTGTAACCTATATTTTATTCTGTTGAAGACGAAGGAGGATATTTTGAAGAATGTTGGTAACCAGACAGTTGATGGCCCCATTGACCTCCATGGAAATAAAAAATACTATGAAAATGCAATGGGGTCTATCAACTGTCTGGTTTCCAACATTCTTCAAAATATCTTCTTTTGTGTTCAACAGAAGAAACTCATACATGTTTGGAACAACTTAAAGGTGAGTCTATTATGAAAATGTTTTCATTTTGGGTGAACTATCCCTTGACGACATTTAATCAGAAACACTTTCCAACAGGAATCAGAAACACTTTCCAACAGGAATTCCCATTCTATGGAATGATCTTGATCAGTAGTCTATGCAAGCAGGTGATTTATTTAGTTTCTGAACCTTAACAGAAAGTTTTGCTGGATCCAGTTCAAGAAGACGTTTTTGGAATACTTCAAATGAGTATCTGTGAGTCTTGGGATGTCTCGTAAGTGGGGCGTAAGTGAGACCCAAAAGATACCAGCAGGATCTGCTAAGACTGTCAAGATTTTTGAGGACAGTGATGCCCTCAATCACTACTCCTAAGTTGCTGACTGACCCATTGATCTGCAGTATGTATTTCAATAGCCTCCTTTGCTAACTCCTCTTCTACAATGACAGGTTGATCAGCAGAATCATGAAGGCATATTGTAAAGATATACAACAACACAAGAGTTAGTAAATGATGTTAGAATAAATTATATTTGAATGAAAATAAATTCTTATATTTTTGAGTGAACTATCCCTTTAAGGAAAAATGTCTTTAAATTGAAACATTCAAGTAGAAACACAATACAGCACTGCTCTATGGTGAACAGTGCAGCATATAAGCAAGAAGCAAAAATATGACATCATAATAATATAGAATATAAACTGAGGAAATATGTTAAATCACACAAGATGTTTTACTTACACACACCTACTCTAAAAGATCATAAATAGTTTTAATAAAGCCAGGTTGGTAGTCCAAAGTCTATCTGTACTCCCGGGTTTCTTCCCACATCCGTGTCGCCTTCGATTTCAACATGGTGGCGGAAGGCGGAGTATCGTTACGTTAACGTTATTGAGGTGAACCTCGCACGTCTAGTTGCTAGACCACGGTTGACGTTAAACAGGACTTTAAACAGGATATTTAAATTTAAATATCCTGGCTGTATTAACATTTGTCGGTTGAATTAAATACACAGTGATTCAAACAGTACTAACGTTACCCATTCCAAACATAGTCACTGGTACTAGCTAACATTCAAACGGATGCGCCAACATTTAGAAAACTAACTCACTGTTGTGTAACTTATACACGAACATACCGTCAACGTTTAATGAGCCTAAAGTTTGCCAACATATGCAGTAGTAGCTGACTACTTACCAGGATTTGCAAGAGAAGTCTTTTAAATTAAGCCTGGCTCAGATTACAGGATTCTCGGCCAGAATTTACCCCGATTTCCCCTCCCGAGAATCTTTGAAAAAATCGGGTCTAGAACCTCGATCGGGTCCGAGGTTCGGCCCAGATTATCACGTAATGTGAGGCGTTCACAGATCGAATCTTACACCTCCCGATCTGCTCCGAGAGAAATCGGGGCCGCCCCGATCATATCAAACATGTTTGATATTCAGTGTTGGGTAAGTTACTCTGAAAAAGTAATTAATTACTAGTTACTAATTACATATTCAATAGTGTAATTAGATTACTGTACAAATTACTCTCTCCAAAAAGTATTTAGTTACTTATTACTAATTACTTTCTATATCCTATATCAACCTTGATTAGTTAAGTGATTCAAGGATAGGCATGAAACGTCTCTTTTAATTCATTCAAATAAATAATATTAAACTACATAAAGTAAGAGTATTTTATGTAGTTTAATATTATTTATTTGAATGAATTGAAAGAGCCGTTTATTTTATTAACTGACCAAAGTATTACAAATGTGAGAATTATACATTAAAGCACGGATTTTAAAGTTAGACTTTGAATTTTGATGTCAATTCCACTATTACACACACATATATTACACAAA
>NC_079912.1:3857348-3858575 GCF_024868665.1 Triplophysa rosa
TACTCCAGGTCTGTGACAGCTTGTTTAGACAGAAAAATAAGCTTCTGTTTCAACCCAATCAGTCTATACAGGAATTGCTGGGGAGTCTCATTGTCATTCTGCTTACCGCACATTAACTCCTGGAACAGCTCAGAGCTACTTCTCTCATTCAGATGTGACTGGAGGAAACTCTTTAACTCCTGGATTGTCAGTCCCTCCTTGTTCACTAACATGTCCTTGAAGTTTCCTGGCTTGATGACCCTCAAGACTCCTCTGATGATGTCATTTTCGCTGTGGTTTGCCGCTAGCCCCTCATCTATTTGTTTAGTCACGCTCGTGTAACTGATATCCGAGGTACTGTCTCCAATCTGTCCCCCTTGAATCTTGAACTCTCTGTGCTGAAATGGTAGTAATTGCAGATCACGGAGGGAGATCATACCTTCCCTTTTTCCACCACTTGGCTCATCAGCTACATTTACAGGTAAACCATGACTAGCTTGGGGAAATGCTGATTTACTTGGATTAGCATCAATTTTGTACTGCGCTAGTTTTCGTCCTAACTCTTCATAACAATCTGCCAACCGGTTATACTCTAGCTGCTGTGTTTGCATGTCAGTGCTAAATGTAGGTTGTTGCTGTTGTGGTGTATGTAACTCAGTGTCATACAAAGCAGATTTTACATTACGTTTCTGAATTAACATATCAACATTGTCTTTCAACATCAACAGCTGAGACAACCCCCCATCTTCTAATTCAAGAAGAGAGTCACTGGTCATGTAATCAACAATGTACTCAAAACAACACTCCTCATCAGTTATATCCAACCTGTCTCTTCCTGGGTCTGTAGCTGGCTCCAGACAATCCATCAGGCTGACCAGTTCATCATGAGTTAGCTGATGAAGTATTTTCTTTACTTCCCATACTGTTGCTTTTCTCTCGCTAGAAGCCATCTCATAGACGATCCTGATGTTGGTGAGGTTACACTGAGCTCACACCACGCTGCACTACTCCTACTCAGCCAGGAAACACTTTTGCTGCCCTGCCTCGGTTTTCCTGCCGCCACTGAGCTGCCTTTCGTGGTCCTCGCACCGATCACGCCTCACTCAGCCGTCCTCTGGTTCATTTACTTTGGATCCGCGTACCAGCAGGTGGCGCTAGATCCCGGACGAGCCCCCAAAATCTGTAACACGCCCGCCGTGTGACTGGCAGTGCTGCAGTGAATAAATTTCCTGTTTGAAATTAAACAAA
>NC_079912.1:3858675-3911780 GCF_024868665.1 Triplophysa rosa
TTCTGGGCATCCCTAGTATTCTGCATCTGAGCCATGCCATGGGTTGACTGGCCCTTAGTGCTGTGGCTCTTGGTTGCGCCACTCAGGATTCTGCGATCTCTGCCATTGTTGAGGCTGCTGAGGTTGCTGTTGTTGAGGCTGCTGAAATTGTTGTTGTTGCCTGGTTCTGCCTTGTTGCCTTTGCCATTGTGGGCCTTGTTGGCCTTGGTTAATTGGCCATGGGTGGCTGGAGCAGTCTCTTCTCATGTGTCCATTCTGTCCACATCCCCAGCAATTTATTGATTGTGGGTTTGGTCTTCCTTTTCCTTTTCGTTGAAATCTCTGTCCTCCTCCCTGCTGTTCTGGTTTCACATAAACCACAATAGGTGCAGGTTGTTGTTGCTGAACACCTCCTGGTACAGGCTGGGCGGGAGCCACCATTGCAGCTTGTGGCATCATTTGAGGATTTGTGTTTACAGGTGCCATTACAGCTGTCTGTTCCTCCTCTTGGTTTTTTACCACTGCCTGTGTCTTTTTCTTCGTTTTTGCCAGCTCTTCGAGCTGTAGCTGTATCAACTTCCTCTGCAGCTCCCTCTCTTGGGTTCTCAATTTCATCTCATTCCTCCTGTGTTGTTCAATGCTGTGTACAACGTATTCACAGAATTCTCTGTGTGGTTTTGAATGCAATCCGACTACATCTTCAAGCTTGGATTTCACTGTTGGTGGCAAGGCGTCAACAATAGCATCTCTGAAGAGTGCTGCCATCACAGGATCCTCTTCAGGATTTTTTTCCAGTTCTTGTTTCCATTTTTTTAATTGCCTTTGTATGTAGGTGGCTGGATTTTCTGTCTCTCCCATCTGATCTCCCTTCAGTGCCTTTGGGTCTATGCGGGTTGGGTATTCTCTCCTAAGTTCACGCCACATGTCCTGCCTGTGTTTGTCAAAGAGTTCTGCATCCAACTCTGGAGAGTCAATTGCACGAGTCAGCCTCAAAGCTCTCAGAAGTTCATTTAGCTTAGATGCACCCACACATTTGGCTAAGAATGCTTTGATGTCTCCTAAGGCCAGCAATTTTCCTGTCGTCTCCTCCTCCAGAACGCAAACGCATCCTCCAGCTCCTTCATTCAGATCAGGCAGACGAGCTATTAATCCATCCAGGTCCAGTGTGGCCCATGGCACATAATGTGGCTGCTGGTTTTTTATCAAGATTGGGCATTGTGAAACTTTCCTTCCGAACCCGGAACACTCTCCCCCTGATGTGGGCGAGTGCGTCGAGCTCGGAAACGGGGAGATGAGACGGGGAGGTGGAGGGGTGTTGAATTACTTGTAGAGATGGCGCAGGTGAGATTTCTGGTCTTATTTATAAGGAGTCTCGCTTGAGCTGATAGGATTGCTGATAGCGAACCAGCCGAGATGATTATGTGCTCCGGCTCCTCCCGAACTTTGTTAATGAAACATCATTTATGCTTCATACAAAAAATAAAAAACGCAGCTTCCTCGTTTACTGGTTTTCTGACATTTTTCGTGTTTTTAACATGATCTTAATCTTCATGTACTGTCCGTAGTGATTCGGATATGCATAATACTGGACAAATATGTGTTATATGTAATGTTAAAATGCAAATGAGAACTCTCTCGGGATCCCCTAGTGTTCGGGACTCTCGGCTGTCCCCCATGTTGCCCATTGGGTTGACGGCATAATACATATAATTTTACAAATGCACACATTCTTGAAAAACGCATCGGTAGTTAAGAAAATTTCGCAAAGCCATGCTTTCGATGGTCTGTCTGTACCGCTTGTATTTTGAAATTCCCTCTTCTCCCCTGTCATAAAATCACGTAAACGCTGACGTATTCGGAACTAGGACCGTATGCAATGCCACGCATGAGGGAACATCACGTTTATATGTATAATTCTTGAATGACTCGTGGTTACGCTAATGATGACGTCACGACTATATGTTTAATCAATTTTATGCAAACCTTTCCGTTTTCTGGCTTTCCATTGGCCAAAACCAATACGTCTGTAGACGAAATTACGTCTTTAGGCACAATAACGCGTCCACGCGTTATATCGTCTGTACACGTTACGTCTAAAGACATTTTTGATCAAACTGCCTTCCATAAGTAAAAGAAATCCTTTCAAAGCACGTCCGCCCACGACGTCTCGCGCACTTCGAGCGCAGCTCCGACACGTGACCGTGACGTCTGACGTCTCATATCTTACGTCTGACGCCTGACTTCAATGGGATTTTAGCCAGACTGCAGGCGAGCGTATACACGTTTGTTCTCTTGTCAGTTTGCTTAGTGAGTGGCAGAAATTGCACATAGTACACCTCATACTTGTCAGCCTCATTCGCCAACGATACAAAGCGAGCGCCATACTAAAGACGTAATTTCGTCTACAGACGTTAGACGTGTGGACGCGTAATTGCGTGTAGACGCGTAAACCTTAGCGGCTCCGTTGTCAAAATAAGAGTCACATCCAGCAATGCAGACCCTACTGATATTTTATTTTAGCTACACTTTCCTGTTGGCTGTTATAGTTATTTTATTAAAACATGGCAATGATATGCTTAATTTAATGATTAAATCAATAATCATTAAACAAAGTCTTTTAAGGGGGAAAAAATAAAACAGTTGATTAATATGCAAATTTGTCCTGTGGTGTGATGGCAAAAATTTAGGAAAAAAACCTAAGAACGAAGATAAATCTCTCTTATGCTATTTTATATGATAAAATCCCTGTTATGTTATTTTATATGATAAACATAAATAATAATTTAAAAGAATGTAAATTTAACCAATTTATTCGTCAACTACCCGTATAACCAATATCCTGTGCTGTGATCAAAAAATATAACAGGGCTGCATTTCCCGATAATGTTGTCTCTTAGCATGCTACGAAGACTCTAAAGCAGGCCCGGATTAACACAGTGTAGTGCCCTAGGGTGACCATATTTGAAGTGCCCCCCAACTCGCATGTCAGTGTAACATGAACAGATCTCTCGCCCTCGCAGTTGCAAGGGAAGTTAGGTAAATCGTGGACAATTGTCCATTCATATAGATTGCCATCGGTCGACTAGGCAGACGAAGGGCTCGTATACCTGAATTGTACGCCAAATTCTCGCTCACTCTTATTATGATTGGGACTTTTTTCCCTTATCGGAGTTTAGGGGCCATTTTTCCGGAGAGGCATCGTACGGACACCACAAGGGGTGGCAAAGTGCTGCAGGCGTGGACCCTCGCGCCACAAAATGCCTACTCATCCTGCAGCTTCTGGTATTTCCACCCTTCCGTGCTGCCATGACGTCTCATCATTGTAACTCGAGATATGTTCATTCTCCAGAATGGGCAGGGCTTTTTCATCTTCTTCCGTGGACCCCCCTTCTGACCTGACATCCGGTATTCTGCTGTATCTCAGGTTTCTTCTTCCTAGTGATGTCTTTTCCAGCTCTGGAGCTGTTTGTTCATATCTGCGTCTTCTGGCCGCCTCTAACTCTGCCGATACCCCAGCGTAAATTGATTTATAGATGGGTGACACGTTCCACTCCACATTCCTTCTTTGATGACGTTCCAGCGCAATGCAAGGGTGCTCCTGCCCTCCCTCAGTGTGTGCGCCTCTTAGAAAGTCTCCTGGTTCCTCTGCCTCTCTTTCTCTGATGTCCATCTCTCCTGTGAATTTAAACTCTCCTTTAACCACAGGCATTTGATTATTCACTGCATCTCTCCCTTCAATCAGCGGCATCTGATTTTTAGATGACTCATATGGGGGTGGATTCATTCCCTTTTTCCATTTTTCACTTGCTTTTTCATCATTTTCTCGAAGAATCTCCCTCGTTCTTTTCACATTCTTCAGAAAATTAATTCCTTCCTTCTTAAACAAATTCAATACATCCTGTTCTCTTTTCCGCTTTAACTCCCTCTTCGTGCTCTTATCTTTCGGCTTATGATTTTTAATCAATCCTTCCATCTCTTCACAAACTGTCATATCAAACGTTCCGCTCTCCGGCCACAAAGTTCTAAGGTCTCTGGTCCGAATAGACCATTTCTTTGATACATCCCGTATCATTTCCCTGCTTATTGGGTACCTTGCCCCAAGTATTTCTACGGGTGTGGAGGCCATTTCTATTTCACTTACTTTATTCTACTTATTTCTCACTTCGTCTGCTTAACTGAATCACCCCCTCTGATTTATGGCAACCTTATGGCCTTAGGTTTTCTGGCGCTATCTGCACGATCAGCTTTGTTAGTGTGACAGCCTGAAACCGCAGAGGCTCTATCTCTCTTCTTTCGTTCGTTGTGAACAATATCCTGCTTTCCCAATCTACGTGTCTTGTTTCTGCGTAGACCTGTATTTCGGGATGATTAATTGTTCTGTGTCCTCTTCCTCCACCCGGTTGATAGCCCTGTCTTATCTCTTGCAACAAATAGGGCGCAACTAAATTATGTATTGGAATTTTATATTCAATGAGACACGCTGTAACGCAGTGCCCAAATTTCCCAATCTATTAATCCTATGGAAGCAAACCCCTTCCAAATAATTTCTCAATATCCTTACTTTGCAACACCTGCCTACAATTTCCCTCCAATTTATGTATGGCCAAATCTGCTCAATTTGTTCTAAATTCTGAACTTCTCCTAATTCATCTAAGAAATATTTTTTCCTTGTCTTCTGTCAATGGCCTCACAATGCCTGCTGAATCCCTATAAAATGATTCTCTCCAAAAATGATCACTAATTCCTTTTGTCTCAGTCAATATTCTCGCTACTCTTACTCTCTCAAAATATGAGTGTAAACTTTCTCCATCCAACATGTCAGCTTCAGCCATGCTTTTTTAAAACTTCTATATCATGAAAAAGAAATTCACAAAACACATACAGCAATTTTCTTCACTTTTTTTCTTTAACGCAAACAGCAATATTTTTTACTTTTTACTTCTCAACACAGTTTATTTTTCACATCAGCATTCTGGTCTCTCCCATTCTTATCACACACACTCTCAAGGCCTCTTCTCGCGTCAAATTAATCACTTTTTTTAGGTTCACTTACACGCTGAGGCTTCAAACCCCCACCTTTTTTCTCCAGAGAAAAAATCTCACCGGCTGAGACTTCCTCTCCCTTCCTCACTTCTCAGACCACTTTTGCGAATATTACAACACACAACAAAATTAGAATATTTTACAACACATTCATCCTACGTGACCTGTTTACCTAAACAGGATTTAGGCTGCATCCAGCCTCTACACGGCTCTCCGTGGCAACGTCCCTTCAACGTGACCTATTCTCCTTGAACAGGATTTTCCTGCCCTCTTGGCGCAACACGACCCACTGTCGTGGCACACTGCCTGCAATGTGACCCGTTCCTAACGGGATTTATATCGCTTCGATATCTACGCTCGGCCCCTTGGCTCCGCGGCACGTATTCATTCACTCTTCAAACACTTTCACACAAAACACAAAACATACCTCAAAAACCTGGATCTCTACAAATTTCAGCAAACTTAGTGCGATACTTATTAATTTTAAATTTTGTTCAATTTAGGAGAGGCTTACGAGGACCAACGACTTAGGTTTTACCTGCAGTAGATCACATAGATTTTATACTTATAAAGCAAATATGCTCACCTGTTCCGGTGTTTGGGCCCTTATCTATGTGATCCACAGCCAGGTCCAACCGTCGACCGTCAGCCTCTTGCCCTCTAGCCTGGATCACGTCGGGGTCACCATTATGTCGTGGCAAAAAGTCGGTCAGCCAATGTTGAAAGAATTCACGAAGACCAGAGAGCCAGGTTTCCAGAGGTTTCAATCTTTATTTGCTCGAGCAAGCAAAGTGAGACACACAGAGTTCATCTGTAGATGCCCAACGAATACATGTCTGACTCCATCTTTTATACATTGTTCTCAAGTTGTTATCACAGTTCAAACCAATCAGGTTTTACCTGACCTCATCTTCTACCAACCAGTTTTTACATGACATCACTTATTTTTATTAGCCCATCCCCTTATGCCTCGTTACAGTTATATTTCATCCTGCACTTGCTACAGTTATATTTCCGGCCTACCATATTAAGATCTCCAGCTACTAGTTGTGGTCAAAAGTACCGGTACTTCGGGTCCAAGTCGGTACCTAAAAATAAAAAAGTTGCCGGTACCTAATTTTCACAAGACCCGGTAGTACCGACGTACCGGGTCAACCGGGTACTGATGCTCTGTCTGACAGGTTGTTAGTCGGAAACTTTTTATAGACGCAATAAGACGTGATGAGCGGATAAGCGCGGCTCCGATCCACAAGAGATGCGCACAGAAATACTTCAGATTCAAGTCATATCACGAAGAAAACGAACAGAGTTTTGTGGTGAAACGAGGAAGCATCCGGATTTAAGTTAACAAGTTCAAGCGGTAAGTTTCAAATTATGTTCGCGTTTGCATTATGAATGTTGTAGCATATGTTAAGTTAAAGGTTACGTCAAAATAAACATCCCTGTTTGCGTGTTAATTTGTTAGCGCCAATGCTAGTCAAGTGTACTTATTAACCATTTAATGCTTTTATAACTGTAATGGAGTAAAATTAATGGGAGGACAGGGTGGGGTTTACAGTACCTAGTATTTTATTTAGGCCTATCTGCAATCTATGTGCTAGAAAACTACATACTAACTGATGACTAGCAATGTGTATGTCTTGGATAGATAACTCTATTAGGTTTAAAAAGCCACATTTAAACTAAAGAAAAATATATCTGTTGCATTTATTATTTTAATATACAGTTACCTTAATGCAAGTAATCTTGTGTAAATGCAGTATAAAAACTGATGTTTGTTTTAATATTGCATTTAATGCATGTTTGTTCAGTCAGTTGACTTACTGAAGTTTATTCTATTTGTCTTCTACAGCAGCAGACTGAGGAGGATGTTCATCAGCATGAAAGACCCCAGAGAGCACACAACAGTTTCAGCAACAATTAACTTATACTTCATGTATACAAAATGGCATTGCTTTCTATACATTTATATTAACAATGAGCTTTATTCATAAAATTGTGTTTCAATTAGCATGTACCGACTACTGAAATTTTGGTACCGTGACAACACTACAGCCTACCATATTAAGATCTCCGGCCTACCATATTAGGATTTAATTGTAGGGAGCGCTCTCAATAACACATACGTATATCATGTGCTCTTTATCTTGACACCTTTCCAGGGGCTTTCGGACGTCTCAATAACACATACGTATATCATGTGCAATAACACATACGTATATCAAGTGCTCTTTATCTTGACACCTTTCCAGGGGCTTTCGGACGATACATGATTTAACCTTGGTTTTATTAAAAATGAACTCATGGTTTAGTGTGATAATGATAAACAACCCAGCGTTCTTAATTAAACTTCTCTACAAAAGTGTGTGTGGTGTACGTGCAGTTCCTGTCGTAGTTTGATAAGATATTTGGTGTGTACGCAGGTGTTCAAGTATTCAAACTCATACATGAGGCCCATAGCCCTTGTTAAGATCAGAGAAGTATATGAACTCTATAACTTCCTTTAAATGTATTCTTTAAATAAGAAAGCTATTTTATATAAGAAAACTCAGTAATATATTTAGAATATAAGAAAAGTCAATAATATGTCTAGAAAAACCACCATAAGGGCTGCTGTACAAAACATGGCGGCGAATTCAATGTATGTAGGGCCGCTCTGTATGTAGATATAAACAGCTTATTCTAAGGTATTACAAACATAATAGTTCATTACGTGAGGTCTTTATACACATCTGAATAAATAGTTTTGTATATTATATTGCATTTCCATCAATAGATCCTCCTAAAAACGCTGTATTGTTCCTTTAAATGATCAATATGTTTTGATTTTAAATGTAACCAAAGCCAAAAACGTAATCAGAACGTAGCAACAGAGCTTTGTCAAGAAGTATTAACCCAACTCCAAACGCTGAATCTATTGAGAGAATACTACTGTCACGGGTTCCCTCTGTTTCTCCCCGTGTTTTCCCCAAGAACTTCACTTCCGACGATCCGTCATGCTCCCGCACCTGTGTCTCATCTGCAATCCACACACCTGACAGTCATCAGCCCCATCACAAGGACACTATGGCTGAATCCGAAATCGCATACTGCCATACTATATAGTAGGCGAAAAGCAGTAGGCGAACGAATAGTCCGAAACCTCGGTCTTCATAAAACAGTAGGCGAGAGTTTCCCGGCTGGTGCACTATTTCTCGCGAGATTTGGACGTCCGTATACTACTGTTGCGTCCGAATATGCCTACTTACCTACTATATAGTATGAGAAAACGGAGTAGTATGTCCGAATCCTCAGTATTCATAAAAGAGTAGGTGAGAAATTCCCGGATGGCTTACTGGTTACGCCCACATTCTGAAGCACCCGGCATACTTATCTATCCCATCCCAGATAGCACACGTACCTCGCGGAGAGGTCTGCCCGATACAAACACGCCCCGTTGAATAAGCCCACCCCCGCCATTGATTGACAGGTTTCTGTACAAGTCAGAGGAAACGCAAATGCAAAGGGATTTGCGATTTCATTTGAGTTTTGGCAGGCTTAATACGCGACGCCAGAGGAAGTGAAATAGCATATGGGGAATTGCCATTTCGATTTAAATATGGCAGGGTCGTAACTCGTAAGACAGAGGTAATTCAATTGCAAATAGACTTTGCTTATCCTTTTGATATTTGGCGGACATTGTGAGTTCGTGCAAATGCAAATGCAAATGGTTTGCATTTGCGTTTGAATTGTCACAATTTTTACAGGAATAAATAGAAAACGCATTTGCAAATGCAGTTTGCAATTCCTTTTTAATTTAGTCTGCAAAATCATTCCATAGATAACAACTATATTTTAATAATTGCATTGTAGGCCAATGGGTCTGCATAGTTTAGTTAACTTAACAGCCCTAATCCAACATCTGTTCTGCATTTTCAAATAGTCCCGAGTACTTTAATTGGTCAGATGTGTGATTAGGGTAGGAACTAAACTATTCAGATCACGGGCCTTCAAGGACCGGATTTCAATAACCCCGCACTAAATGTATGGCGTGTATTGTAGTTTACCTATTAAGAGTGCTCCGAAGTTTGTTTTCCGAAGGCCTTTTTTGCCGCCCCCTTCCACACCAGTTGAGTTGCTGTGCGACGTCAGTGGTGAAAACCTTGAAGTAGGGCTGCAGCTATCGATTATTTTAGTAATCGAGTATTCTACTGATTTTCCATCGATTAATCGGGTATTCGGATAATAAGTATTTTTCTTTAGAGCAATACTAAATATACAAGAGAAAATAAGACAGGTCTCTTAAAATGCACAACTAATTTGTTTCCTTTTTAGAAAAATGTACATATTTATTGCTAAAATTGCATAAATTCATATCTGTGAAAACTAAACCCATTTACTACATTCCATTGCCATATTACATTCAAAATGCAATATAGGCCTAATACAAATGTATAAATATGAAACATTAATAAAAATAGAAAGAATAATTTCAAAGGTAAACAACTAACTTCAGCTTATGCATGATGCATTTAGTTTATCTAAATTAGTTTTAGTTTCTTTTTTTAATATTAAATAGTAATATATTTGTCCACATAAAAATACCGAGTTAATCTGACTTTTATTTTGGCAGGTCGTCGGAAGACACTTATTTTTTAGGGCGTTAGCTTCACTCAGTAAAATGTTCTGAAATAAACTCTCAGAGAGCAACTCTGGAGATTAAGTTCATGTCCTCATTCAGCGCAGACGCAGACAAATTCATGAGCATCACGCGTGTAGCACGTTAAACTGTGCGGTTCATTCACTCAGACACGCAGAACAGACAGATGATGTGCAAATAACAGGATTCGGCGTCCACAAGTCCGCGTGTAGTTTTATGGACTCAATGCAGCCGGAAAACAAGTTTCACTCGCAAAATAGACTAAAACCAAGTAAAATAGCAGTTCACCATTTCAATAAGCGATCACTTATTTATCAGCATGAGACATGCGTGTGAACAGACTAAAATGCGTGTGTCTCGAGGTGAGACTTCAGAGCCCTGTAACATGTACAGAGTTTAGCGGGCTGTGTGTTAGTAATAAGGGTCTGTGGGGAAACGCAGTGCTCCGTGTGTACTGTAGTTAAATGGATTAAACGAGGCTTCGAGGCAACACAAATTGCCTCCATGATTTTTTGTATTCGAATAACTCGAGTTACTCGAGGAATCATTTCAGCCCTACCTTGAAGCAAATCCTCCACACTGTCTTCTTCATATTGGGGCCACCACTGACGGATAATCTGTTAACCTTCAACAGGTCAAATTTAAAGTTAAAATTTAGTTGTAATGCTTTTAAAGTCTGTTTGCATAAAGTCTCACCATGCATAATATACAGTATTGTAGTATGCAATAAAAGAACATTATTGTGGATTGATTTAAATCTGTATTTAAAATCATAGTGAAATTAAAGATATCAAGGTTATATTTTCACAGATTTTTCAGAACATACTTAACATAAATGGTTCATATAGCATTATAGATACATTTTTGTGTGCACTGTGCACAATTAGCTTTTATGTGTGCACAGAAAAAAATAAGGCCTTAAAATATGATGTACATGGAAATTCTGAGTAATTACTGTAAGAGTGTTTATGGTCACTTGAACTTTGCAAATGGCACAATTAGGGGTGGGCCGATCCAATACTCAGTATCGATATTAGTCCGATACTAGGCGAAAATTAGTGGATCCAATACCATCAGCGCGACATGCCGTAAAGCGCGACATGCTCTGAGTGACATGCCGAGCGACGTGCCATAAAGCGCGGCGATTAGAATGCGTGGGTGATAGTCCATCGTTACAATGTCAGCTGTTTGGAAATACTTTACAGTTAAAGGAGAAAAAAGCCAAGCCGAATGCAATGTGTGCAACGTAAGCGTTTTGAGAGGTGGCAAAGCGGGAAACTATAATACGACAAATTTGATTAAACACTTGCATAAACATCATCTAAAGCAGTATGAGGAATTTATGCAGACAACCAGTGCCAAGAAGAAAAGTGTTCCGCTACAACAAACACTACAGGAAGTCATTCAGAAGCTTCAGAAACTTACCCCCGAAAGCAACAAAGCAAAGCTGATAACGGAGAAAGTGACGGAGTTCATTGTGCTTGATGACCAACCCCTTTCAGTTGTTGAGAATATGGGTTTTCAACGCTTATGGTGTGTTTGGAGCCTCGCTACATAATGCCAAGCCGGTATTACATCTCCGACACGGCTGTCCCAAGTAAGTACAAGCAAGTGTGTGAATTCATTTCGAAACGTTTGGAAAATGTTTCAACGATTAGCTTCACAACTGACATCTGGAGCTCAGATGTGTGTCCTATGTCACTACTAAGCCTGACGGCACAGTGGATATACTCGAGCTTTGATTTGCAAAAAGCAGTTCTGCATGCTAAACAGTTCCGTGGATCACACACAGGAGAATCTATTGCTGGAGCAACAGAGAAGATGTTAAATACATGGAAAATAGCTAAGAGTAAAGTCCACGTAGTTTTAAGAGACAATGCTAGTAACATGATCAAAGCAATGAATCACCTTGGAGTTCCCAGTTTGGGATGCTTTGCCCATACCCTTCAACTTATTGTGAACGAGGGACTGCTATCACAGCGCAGCATCCCCAACCGAGAGCAAAGACGGACTACCTGTCACATAAATGCTAAATTTATAATACTTGGTATTTAATGCTAAACTTACATCACACGACAGCAGTTTGAAGTTATGGCTGCACTCAGTGACTTTGATTGGAGGTAGCTGGGTGGGTGTTGTAGGGAGTGGGGGGGCTTGTTGGTTGTGGTTCGGGGCGTTTCATTTGTTGGGACTGTGTGGGTCTGGTCTGGTTGGTCTTGTTTTGTGGTCGATGTCGGACAACAGAGGAATAAAGTTAATTATGCCATTACTACTTTTCCCTGGTTGTTCCTCTGTTGTCTGTTGTTGATCGCGGAATGGGACCGGGTTGGACCTGCACGGTTTCGGCGGGTGGGGCTTCCTGGGTCATGGCTCGTGGGCTCTCCCTGTTCTTCGTGGACGTTGCTCGGTGGCTTTGCTCGGTGGCTATAATGATCTTGCTTGGTCTATAAACACCATGCACTGTGCTGTGTTTTACCTTTCTGTGTTTTTCTTATTTGCTCCTGTAAAGCTGCTTTGGAACAATGCACATTGTGAAAAGCGCTATATAAATAAAATTGAATTGAATTGAATTGAGTGTAAGTGGTGCAGTGGCAGTCAGCAGAAAAATCGTGGGTCACTTCAAGCACTCGCCACTTGCCTATTCACGCTTGGAAGACATTCAATTGGAACTGAATATGCAACCCAGGCGACTGCAACAAGATGTACGAACGAGGTGGAACAGCACGCTTTATATGATTGAGAGCCTCATCGCACAGAAACGTACCCTGTGTGCATACACAGCGGAATACGACCTGCCCTACACATTGACTGCAAACCAGTGGGGGCTTCTTGAAAAGACCATCACAGTTCTAGCCCCATTTGAGGAGCTAACAAGAGAGGTGAGCTCTTCATTTGCCTTTGCGTCTGATGTCATTCCCAGTGTCATTGTCCTAAAACGCATTCTCACACGACAAACTGAGACTGACGAGGGAATTAAAAGCATGAAAGGCACCCTCCTTGAAGCTGTGAACAGACGTTTCAGAGACGTGGAATCTGAGCCACTATACTCGCTTGCAACGCTACTCGATCCTAGATATAAAGACAGGTATGTGGGGTCTCTGTTACATTTTTTATCATGGTATTTTTTATTATGGTATTTGAGTTACAGTGTGTATTTTTGTTGATAAAGGTACTTCACAAATGAAGAAATCTCAAGACATACAAAGGATGCATTAATGAGTCTGACACAGGCAAGCAAGATGGAAGAAGTGCTGGGGAGGACCATATCAGATGCCTCACAGCCAGCAGATGGGACCTCATCTGAATTGGCAGCTTCAGAGCCAGCAAAGAAGACCTCACGGGTGGAGGCTGCAAGCAAGAACAGACTTGGAAACATTTTTAATGAAATCTTGGAAGAAAGCACAGTAGAATGTGTTCCTCCTCAGTCAACCACCACAAATGCACGCATTGAAATTCAAACCTACCTCATCGAGCCAACTATTCAGCGTTCAGACAGTCCACTGCTGTACTGGAAAGTCAACAAACCTAGGCTACCCTGTCTGGCAGCCACGGCAACTAAATTTCTGTCTGCTCCTTCCACAAGTGTGGAGAGTGAGAGACTCTTCAGCTCAGCCTCCATTATTGTTGATGAAAGGAGGAGCAGCCTGTCAGCTGAGAAGGCTGAAATGCTAATCTTTCTAAAGAAGAATTTGCCCATCATGTTAAAGTAAACACTCTTAACTGAAGTAACAGAAGGACTCTTAAAACGTGAGTCAGTGGTTTTTGTGGCAGGGAACCTACCGCTATCTCTTAACGTCTTATGGGAAACTTGAAGTTTAACCAAATATTTTAGTTTACATTGTTCTCTCAAGTATCTTTTTGTTCTGGAACTAAATCCATTTTAAATGGTTATTTTTATGTGTTTATGTCTTTTATAGTTCAACCAAAGAGGTTACATTTGAAAAATTTTGTGAGTGCCTTACTGTACTGTGTTCTACTGTACATTTTGTGATGAAGGTAATTTATATTTTTTATGTTAATTTATTATACTTAATTTATAGTTTACTTTGAGTGTTGCGTTACATCCAGTACTTTGTTGGAATTTGCACACAGTTGCACTTTAAATTTCATTTTGTATGTTTAAGTTCATTTTCAATAAAAATAAACGTTGTGGGGTTACATATTTCATTTTTTGCACAGTAGAACATTTGAGCTCTGTAGAACATTTGTTGCACAGTTTAAGCATGATGCTTTTTGTATGGCTGACAAATGTGTTATAAACAGCTTAATTGATAAAAAGGTCGATGGAGATGGTATTGGATCGGTATCGGTATCGACAGATACTCAAGGTTATGGTATCGGTATCGGTATCGGACGTGAAAATGTGGTATCAGCCCAGCCCTATTAGTAACCCAAGTGATGATGTGCATTTGGTGTTTAGGAAGGGGACACTGTTGTTGAGAAACTTGTATGACTGTTATGGACAAAAACAGCTTACAATCATGACTAGAAATAAGATGAATATACTCAAATTGGTTCCTTAAATGCTTATACTCATAGCTTTCTTTAAACTTCATTTGTTTCCATACAGTATCTCCTCACAACAGCTTTTCAATTCAAATCAAAGGTTTTCAGAAAGCACGGATATATTGTGTTTAAGTAAGGCCTTTAGCTTTACGGCAGGTTTTTTGATAGCAGCCCTAAACGTGATTAGAAATAATAGCTTTGCTTAAACAGCTTTGCAGCTTCAACAAACAGGCGTTCTTGCAAGCCGCCAGACCGAGGATACCAGATTTTCAGCCAACGAGTTAGCGGAACTGCAAGCGTAATGCATTTTAAAAGAGTGAATATTTCTTTGATTTTTGCTAGATCAAATGTATCCAGCACAGCTGGACATGGCCTTACACACATACTGTATTTGGATGAAATAAGCCGCCATGGTGTATAAACATTACTGTTGACACATTTTGACAGGAGACATTCATCAAATTAGTTTGTTCATCCGAGTAGATAAGGAATGCCTGAATTATCTCAAGAATAACCCATCAACAGGGAGGCACCACATCATCCATTTATTGTTTGCAAAATGTGTTGATTTAATTGTCTTTAATTGCTTTGCTCCACCATGTAGTTGGCAGCATTTTAAGTCTGCACAGCTGTGCTCCTCGTGCTAAGATCATTGTAAAAGGTAAACATACTGCCTCCTATAAAGACACCATTGTTTTAGCCAGTTTCTAAGATGCATCACAAGTATCCTTAACGACAATACGCATAATTCTAGCATATATGGGGCAATAGATTCATAAACTGGCTAAAATAATTAGTCTTTTGTTGACTATAACTATAAAGCCAGGAGCTTACATTTACCTTTAGGAAGAGAGTATATTTTCATTGCATTATAGGAAAGGCAACAAACTAAAAGGCTGACAACTTAACACAGAAATATCCTCATACTGTATTTTTTTTAAATGTAATTGCTAAATATTACATCTGCATTTTTCAATTGGCAGTTGGCACAATTGCAAATCATTGTCAAAACACAACGTAAACTCTCTTTAAAAATGTAAGTGTATTTAAGATGTTTAAGAAGTTTACATTGGCCCAATTCAGCAACATATAGATATCTGTTGTGTGGGCAAATTACACAGTTTAATTCTTTGAATAAACTCAATATTCCAACTTAAAAAAAGGCAACCTGCCGCTTTTTTTGGTACTTTTATATAAATGATTTGTTATAGAGCAGACACAGAATTTTCTAATGGGTTATGTCTCGCTTATTTTTAATGTTTTTTTATGAATTAACTATTTTGACTGCGTGATCATTTCACCATATTATTTACTGCCATACGAGCCATGAATTAAAGCTTGGCGAGCCGCAGGAGGCTCGCGAGCCGCGCAATGAGTAACACTGCTTTAACCAATAGCGTTTTAAAACCGTGTTTTGAACCACTTTACATAGTATTGCCAGTTTGCTATTTTAAAAGCTATTTTTAATCTATGAAAAAAATATACTTACCTAGACAAATAATAACCATCTATAACTTTTCAGTGCATTTTTTAATTTATCTTATAAGACAAACAATGTTTTCTGAAACTCTTAATAATTAACAGAAAAAACAAACAAAATAAAAGAACCACGAAAGACCAAAAATGTTGTTTGTATTTGTCTCCAGAGTGCTTTTCACTTTTTCTGCCTTTTGGCTGTGAAACCATATTCCTGAAGCTTGGCTACACCTGACACCCGTTTCAGTGTTTGACAAGCTACATGACTAGTTTCAGTGTTTGACTATTTACAGTGTTTGACTAGCTTTCCCAAGGGACCTTAAGAAGGTAGCCTATCACTTTAACATTTCCATAGGACGCGGCACTCCTTATCATGTGACACACCGCAGAGCCACAGCAGCTGAATGACTGATGCATTGCTTTTACATCATTTTTCTTTTTTACTCAAAAAATTCACAAACTTTAACTATGTCATGAAATATCTGACATTGATTGTCAAATATGTGCATGTGAATGTGTTTTGTTGTTTAAACACTTTTATAATGATCGCTTAGTTGAGCTATAAGCGGGCGCCGCCATGTTTGTTTCTGCCGTGGTCTGAGATCTGTCGGATTTACTTCACGTGAATTCATCACTTCTCTTAAAAACACAAACGTAAGTGCCTGGTGAACTGGTAGAAGAATTGAGTGATCTTAACAATTGCTTAAATTGCAGATACTGTGTCTGATCTGAATAAAACACATCCGTCAAATTACATTTGAGGAGATTGTTATTGCCGCTTCCATAGACATCAGTGTGTATTATGCAATCTCTAAATGTATTTTGTGCTTGAAGGCACGTGTATATGTCTGAAGGCTAAATTAAACATTATGTGGTTGAAAGCACTGCACAGTTGTGATATGTGACAGGATTGTAGTGATGGGATCCGGCCTTTTCTGCGAACGGTTTTTCGGAAGTTCGACTTATCAATGCAGCGGTTCAAAACGTTTCACCGATGTCTCTTTCTCTGACGTTAGTGACGTAATGACGTTGTTATCTGAACGAACGCGTCAAGTCTATCCGAACTAGCTAATTAAACCATACTACGCTATAAATACACGGCACATCTATGGAGACAGAAAGTCTCAATAATAATACATTTACAAAACACAATTCATAAATTCACAGCACAATTCACATTCACAAAATCAGATTCGTAAATTCAAAACACAATTCATAAATTCACAAACATTTTCCCCAAATGCTCACACAAATATATCTCGCAGAAATAAATTCAGAATGTTTTCACAAATATGTATATATCATGTTCTTGAATTACTTTCCAATAAACATTTGTGAATGTTGTTACATGTATTTATGGATTGGTGAATCTGCATTTGCAAATCGTCACACGTGTGTGGATTGCTTTGAATTTGTGTGTGGTATTTTTGAGACTGTCCTGCCACGGTGAGATTCAAGCGTAACTTTTTTTTAAGGATGGCCTGTTCAGCCAATCGCGTTGAGCTTTTGATCCACCAATCAAAACGCTCCTTACTGAAGTGACTCGAGAAGCTCGACGCTGCACAGTTCTGTGCAGTGTGCCTGCATCGGTTCAAAAACAGAGAGGGACGCAAGAGCACACTCAACAAGTAAGTAAAGTTTACTTTTTATACCTGATGCCACTCTATATCTCATAAAATATTCATAAAGCTTGTTTTTGTTACTGAGCTGGCGGTGTTGAATTGAAGGTAAACATGTTTGAACTGGTGTTTGTAAGAAGACTGTTGCAGTTACCAGAGCCTTTAAATTTCAGTCGCCACACTTTGACAGTCTGTTTGAGCAAACCCCTGAAGCTACAGTATTTGCAGCCAATTCTAAATATTAACACATTAAATGCACTGATACATAAATCTGAGAAAGCTGGCAAAATATATGTGACCCTGGACAACAAAACCAGTCTTATGGGTCAATTTTTCAAAATTGAGATTTTTACATAATAAATGAATAAATAAACTTTCTATAGATATACGAGTTGTTAGAATATGACAATATCTGGCTGAGATACAACCGTTTAAAACTCAGGAATCTGAGAGCGCAAAAAATCAAAATATTGAGAAAATTGCCTTTGAAGTTGTTAATCAGGGGCACTGTGGCAGACCACCCACTCACAAAAATAAAGTTGTTATATATTTAAGGTAGGAAATTTACAAAATATCTTCATGGAACATGAGCTTTACTTAATATCCTAATGATTTTTGGCATAAAAGAAAAATCGATAATTTTGACCCACACAATGTATTTTTGTCTTTTACTAAAAATGTTCCCGTGCTACTTAAGACTGGTTTTGTGATCCAGGGTCACATATGCTTTCAGTGACGATCCGTGACTTCTCTTCCGGGGAGGCACGAATGCGAAGCTCATCAAACCATGTATGTAGCCCGTCATTTGTGTGGCTCGTAATGTCAAAAATATGTTTTAGTCGCGTCTCAAGCGACGCTCGCATTCACAGCATACTCGTAAGACACTCTCTTAACACTTAACTATAATTACACACGAGACTAAGCGAGTATCTAGCAAACGCGAGCACCTCTTTTATAATAAACCCTCTGGACACATCTAAAGCAGGCACGTATTTTGACATGATACGTGATTGCACGTAGTTCACGCGACGAACACATATTTTGCATTTTTGCCTCCCTGGAAGAGAAGTGTCAGAGCGATCATCCAGCTGTTGCTGTCATATTTTGGAGAAAAGACGTTCGGGAACGGAAAAGAAAAGCAGCAGCAGCAGTCATCTTCATCTTTTACTGAATGGGAACACTGCAGCACGCAGGCCTAAAATAAACACAAGTTATCGTTGTCGTCCGCTGTGTGGACGCAAATATAGTTATAATATGAACGAATGGCCGTTTAGACTATGACAACCTGTCACGTCTACTTTGTTTCGCCATAGTTTTAAAACGAACAGAAAATCTTTATAACAACACATTGTCTAATGTTGTTTTGCGACGTTGTTTCTGGATCTGATTCTGCAAAGCATGCATCTTTCACTCAGACCCCCACATAGCACACGCACAAACCAGTGGTGCAGTGTTTACAGACTTTATTTCTTCAGAAAAGCAATAGTGAGTAGTGACATTTTGAATAAACAGCTTTCAGTGAAAGGAATGGGTTTAGTTTAAGAGAGAACGTAACATAGAATACATAACATAGTCGTAATTATATACTAATGCTTACATATAAGACATCCACATAAACATGCAAAACAAGTAAATATCAGTGGATGCAAGCAACAATAAATACATTTGGCAGTAATTGCAAAATAAATAAGGCAACAAACATTTCATTTGTTAATATATCCAGGTAGTAGATGAGCCTTTCCTTGAATGGAAAGTCGTCACACTCATTAAACCTCTTACAGGTAGAAAAAGGAGACCAGAAAAGGCATAAACATGAAAATAGCCATTGCATCCTTTTAATTTTATGCCAGTGATGATAGTAAAAACTAAATGTCTCCAGTACAGCAACAGTTACCTAAAAAGTCAAGTTAATTTAGTAAGTAACCAACTGTCAAGCAAATGTAGCAATGTAGTTAAACATAAAATATTTGTGACATAGTGAAGTTGAAATATGTTCCATGGGTATGTATCTGTTTCACTTGTTTGTCTGGTCTCTTGTCTTTGCATTATTATTAATGTATGAATTTATGATATAAAACTGTCCATATTATATCAAGTGCCTCAAGTGCTTTACATCATATTAATATCTGCTTTAAAAATTAGTGAAAATGTGTGGCCTTGTATGTGATAGCACTTTGGCACTTGACAATGAATTTATAACTAATTTCAGACAATATTCAATTCAATTCTATCTTACAGGCTAATCATCAAACCACCCCACCAGCTCCAGCAACTCCACCAGTCCAACGACCCCACTGAGAAACTGCATCACTCTACCAGAAAATTCATCACTCCACTCATTAGCCATCCTGCTGAAAACAAAGACATACACCCGTTAACAAGCCACATTTAAGAGTGAAATAAAATAATAATAAGCTTATGTCATTTCAGTCTCTGTAACAGACTACCTGCTTAATAATAACAATAACGAAATAATAATCGGTCCTACTGTACATGTGTAGTGTTTGTTGTATTATTTGCCTGTATTAAATAAATAATAACAACACCCACCACAACTGAAACTTGAGACTGCATGACTACAGGAAAATCTCTTGCTTAGACTTTTCTATCAGCTCCTATTAAGGAGAGAGAACAATGTGTCAGAGGTTTAAGTTGTGTGGCACAGTTTAAATTCATCAATGTATCTAAGTTTATTGTTAGTATAGTTAACTGCAGTTAGAACATATAAATCTAAGTAGCTATTATCTACCAATACACATTAACTAAAGCTGACTACTACTGGATGTGAGAGATCAACTAATATGTTAAAAAGACAAGAAATGCAGTCATTTCAGCAACAAATGTGGTCGAAAAATACTGAAATAAATGTGCTTTGGTGCTGAAATTCAATATTTGAAACTATCTATCACCACAAGTCATATTCCACGCCATTTCCCTTCTTTCATTAACATATCAAAGCTTTAAATATGCTTTGTCTTGCGAATCGCGATGACATCCTGAAGAGGTAAAACATTGCCAGCATTTAAAATATAACAGCAGAGGATCCAACGCCCCCGAGCCCCAACTACAATATTTAAAATTACTCTTATTTTATCGCTCAGGCATACGTGTCAACATCTGTTTAAATGTTTTATTACGTGAACCGCAAGAGCAAAGTTTGTGGCGACTGAAATTTAAAGGCTCTGGTAACTGCAACAGTCTTCTTACAAACACCAGTTCAAACATGTTCACCTTCAATTCAACACCGCCAGCTCAGTAACAAAAACAAGCTTTATGAATATTTTATGAGATATAGAGTGGCATCAGGAATAAAAAGTAAACTTTACTTACTTGTTGAGTGTGCTCTTGCGTTCCTCTCTGTTTTTGAACCGATGCAGGCACACTGCACAGAACTGTGCAGCGTCGAGCTTCTCCAGTAAGGAGCGTTTTGGTTGGTGGATCAAAAGCTCAACGCGATTGGCTGAACAGGCCATCCTTTAAAAAAAAGTTAAGCTTGAATCTCACCGTGGCAGGACAGTCTCAAAAATACCACACACAAATTCAAAGCAATCCACACACATGTGACGATTTGCAAATGCAGATTCACCAATCCATAAATACATGTAACAACATTCACAAATGTTTACTGGAAAGTAATTCAAGAACATGATTTATACATATTTGTGAAAACATTCTGAATTTATTTCTGCGAGATATATTTGTGTGAGCATTTGGGGAAAATGTTTGTGAATTTATGAATTGTGTTTTGAATTTACGAATCTGATTTTGTGAATGTGAATTGTGCTGTGAATTTATGAATTGTGTTTTGTAAATGTATTATTATTGAGACTGTCTGTCTCCATACATTCAGATATAAACCAAAACCTGTAATCATAACTTCTGTCAGTTAACATATCACGTCATGATCTGTTTCTTCCATATACGTTTTGCAACTAAAGCACCCAAATAGGCAAAGTGAAGTGCAGCAAACTATGACATTTTAAGACTTAAAGATAAAAACTAAAGTGAATAATTAATCTTCATCAGCATTTTACAGAAACTATATCATCTAGGGCTGGGCTGATACCATTTTTTCACGTCCGATACCGATAATATAACCTTGAGTATCTGTCGATACCGATACCGATCCAATACTATCTCCATCGACCTTTTTATCAATTAAGCTGTTTATAACACATTTGTCAGCCATACAAAAAGCATCATGCTTAAACTGTGCAACAAATGTTCTACAGAGCTCAAATGTTCTACTGTGCAAAAAAATGAAATATGTAACCCAGTAAACCCACAACATGACTTAAGACTTAAGTTTAGATTTTTATTGAAAATGAGCTTAAACATACAAAATGCAATTTCAAGTGAAACTGTGTGCAAATTCCAACAAAGTACTGGATGTAACGCAACACTCAAAGTAAACCATAAATTAAGTATAATAAATTAACATAAAACATATAAATTACCTCCATCACAAAATGTACAGTAGAACACAGTACAGTAAGGCACTCACAAAAATTTTCAAATGTAACCTCTTTGGTTGAACTATAAAAGACATAAACACATAAAAATAACCATTTAAAATGGATTTAGTTCTAGAACAAAAAGATACTTGCAATGTAAACTAAAATATTTCGTTAAACTTCAAGTTCCCCATAAGACGTTAAGAGATAGCAGTAGGTACCCTACCTTTAAAACTACCACAAAAACCACTGACTCACGTTTTAAGAGTCCTTCCGTCACTTTCTCCGTTATCAGCTTTGCTTTGTTGCTTTCGGGGGGAAGTTTCTCACGCTTCTGAATGACTTCCTGTAGTGTTTGTTGTTGCGGAACACTTTTCTTCTTGGCACTGGTTGTCTGCATAAATTCCTCATACTGCTTTAGATTATGTTTATGCAAGTGTTCGTTTAATGCAAATTTGTCGTATTATAGTTTCCCGCTTTGCCACCTCTCAAAACGCTTACGTTGCACACATTGCATTCGGCTTGGCTTTTTTCTCCTTTAACTGTAAAGTAATTACAAACAGCTGACATTTTAACGATGGACTATCACCCACGTTTTCTAATCGCCGCGCTTTACGGCATGTCGCTCAGAGCATGTCGCGCTATACGGCATGTCGCTCATGTCGCGCTGATGGTATTGGATCGGATTGTGCCCCCCGACTTCTACAATATCCGATCCACTAATTTTCGCCCAGTATCGGACTAATAGTAATCGATACTGTGTATTGAATCGGCCCACTCCTGATACGATCCATGCATAATTCAATACGATTTATGTGTTATTAAATAAANGGAATAAAATATGAAAATATAGTCAAAAAAGATACTGTCTCTCCCGTTACGTCCATTAACGTTACACTGACTGACTGCGCAGCTGCCGGTTTTTGGCGCTCTTTCCAGCTCTTAACACTTGACGTTAGCTACTGCTATTTCCAACATTTCATGCCAAGTTAGCTTGTGTTATACACGGACTACAAATGGATCGATTTCTTATCAAACAATGTCGTGCACCAAGTGGACAGCAACAAAGCAATGTGACGGTGACAAAAGAGGGAACTAAAGATTCGGAGCATGCAACAACCGCAAATCAACAGAAAGATGACGGAGACGGAGTTTTGGCGAGTCAGCACCTGCTAAAAAGAGAAAGGTACGAGTCATACAAGATGAGCATAGAAAATTTCAAGAAAAGTGGACAGATGAATTTTTATTTGTTCTCCACGGATCGAACCCTTTGTGTTTACTATGCAAACAAACCCGCTCTGGTTTCAAGCGCAGTAGTAATTTGGAGCGCCATTTCCAAATAACGCATCCAAATTTCAATAAAAGTTACCCGCCTGGAAGTGAAATAAGGAAAAGAAAAATAGAACAGCTTTCTTCCTCTCTTTATGGACAAAAAGGCTCATACACGTGACAACTTCTACAGCTGAACGTTTAACCGAGGCTTCTTTTGAGATCGCGTGGATTTTGGCTCGGGGGAAAAACCGTGGCTCCCCTACTGACTTTGTCCTATTATTGTGGCTCTCATGAAAAAAATAGTGAAGACCACTGGGTTAAAGGAATATGACTTGGCCTGAAAAAAATCAGTCAGAAGAATTTTTTTCACTTTAATCCATGAGTATAATGCAATGTAAATCGCTTTTGATAAAAGCGTCTGCCAAATGCGTAAATGTAAGACCGGACACCTCTTTCTTAAGCAATTGTTTGTTGATTCCATGGGAAGTAGCAGCACAGAAATTACAAACTAAACTCTGAAGGACAGCGGCCCTACAGGACTAGATATTATCTATTTATAGGGTGCAACCTTCATTTAAAAGAGTGAAAATAATTGACTGTCTCTGTTAAGCTAACACTATGGAGAACGCTGCATGTCTGCAATCTCTAGTGATTCCTTTGTTTCCATCAGTGATGGAAACTTTTGGTATAGCAGGCTACCTGTGTGATTAGATATGATTTTGGTATACATAAACTCTATGTGCTTAAAATGACCATTACAAGAGCTGTATTTGCGAATGAAATGGCTGTCAGTATTTCTCAGCACGAAGGCTGTCAGTTATAAAAGTGGCCAGTTACTGTAAAGTCTTTAAAGGGTAACACACCAAATAAGATGAAAAACACGCATAAGATGAAAAAAATGCATGTTTGTATGTTTTTGCATAAAAAACTTTAGTAACAGTATAATTACACCTCTGGGGACATAATTAATATATATATATATTTAGAAATGTCAGTATTCCCCTATTCAAGAATGTCCAGAAGCATCGCAGATGTGTCAGCTGAGTACAGTGACTTTCCTTAAAGGGTAAGAGAAATGTTTGTTAATGCTGCTCTAATTACCATACAGTACAATGAATGTGAATAGTGACAACCTGTTTTGGAAATTTTGACATTTCCCAAGTCAAGTATAGAAGCATACTTGCATGACATGATAACATCCGCCCAGAGGCATTGCCATGTTGCCCACTGAGTGAACTTTGGTTATACTTGGCTAATTTTTCTGATGAATGCCATTTGGCAGCGGAGATGAACATCTGTGACAACATCTTTTCTGGTTTCCTCTGAGAAGCTCAACTGACAGCTGGACATCAGCAGAGTCATAACGCTGGAGATCACAGCATCTCGGCAAAATGCTTTCTGTATCTCTGTATGAGCTCTGAGCAGCTCTGTCAATGCTTTAATGGTGACTGACACACTGACCAGCAGGACACTAAATGCAGGGTAATCAGTAATTAGTAAAACTGTCAGATTTTCCAACATCGATGGATCTCAGGGGTCGCAAAGACGAGACAAATATACTTGCATTCTTTTGATTGAGCACTGAAACCCATTGAGCTGTTTACATGAAAATATTTTCACATTAAAATACCCCAAACAAATCCTAAACATGAATTGCAAACACTTGCAAAATAGTTGTTTACACACTCATGCTTTATTTCAATGGTCACCGCATTTGGATCTTACGTAACTTGTTTTGCATTTCATTCATAGGGTGTTAGAAAACAACACGTTATAGTGATTGGTGGACACTGGCTTTTTACACATCAACCAGTGTAGAATCTATTAAAAAATGTTTTTTTTATTATATCAGTTGTAGGTCACATTACAAATGAGAATGGGCCTTTTTTTTAATAATAAACTAGAAACGTTTAAACTATATTTATTATTTCTTCATATTCCAATGGTGTGGTACTGTGTGAACAATACACAAAATACAACAAACCTTTATCCCAAAAGTAAAATTCATCCACAGATTAGTTGAGAAGGATGTTATCTCTCCATGGAGTGTTTCATTTCAACCTCTTTGTAAATGCAGTCAGTTTATCACAGAAATACAGTTATTGTGTCTGAAGGTCCTTTTGGATCATAGTCAATCCCCAGCTGACCTCAACTAACAGAGCCATTTATCTTATCAAGAGAAACACTGGCCGACTGAACAATGAAGCCTTAAAAGCCATTTGAAACAGGAGAGTTTCATTCATCAAACAATGCCTTTGACCTCACACACAAACAGATCACTGTTTGTTATATTGTTACACTGTTTGTTATACTGTATATGTTATATTGAATTGAAGCCATAACTAAAAACTGCATCAACCGATGTAATCATCAATCGAGTATGTAATAGGACAGGAGCTGAACAGAAAAACTGAAAAATTCCTTCATTATTTATTCACCCTCTATTCCAAACCCATATTTTTTATTCTTCTGCAGAACACAAAAGAAGATATTTGAAGAACACGGACAAGCCAACAACATTGATTTACATTGCATGGACAAAAAATATGGGAGGCAAATCTTGCCAAATTTAAATAAATAAATTAAACGATGAAAATGAAAACCAGATTAGCAATTTCATTATACACAACTGCGTGCACAATATGTGCCAAAATGAAAAAGAAAATTAAATTATGTTATTTTCATTTTTACACTGACAATAGGTTGTCCCTGTCAAATTGAAAAAGAAAATGCAATTTGTGAATTGACATTTAATTTTCACTAAAATCTCGAGGCAAGACTGCCAATATGAAAATGAAAAGGCAAATGTGAAAAAGTTTTTTACAAAGGTTTTTTATTAATGTTCACGCAATAATACTGACACAATTCAAATTAAATTTTTCACATTTGCCTTTTCATTTTCATATTGGCAGTCTTGCCTCGAGATTTTAGTGAAAATTAAATGTCAAATCACAAATTGCATTTTCTTTTTCAATTTGACAGGGACAACGCATTGTCAGTGTAAAAATGAAAATGAAAATAAAATAATTTTTTTTTCATTTTGGCACATATTGTGCAAGCAGTTGTGTATAATGAAATTTCTAATCTGGTTTTTATTTTCATCGTTTAATTTATTTATTTAAATTTGGCAGGATTTGCCTCCCATAAAAAAACGGTGACAGATGAATGTCTTTAGCTAAGACTTCAGAGAAGAAAGAAAAAGCATATTATTTTGCTGCCTGCAAAAACCCCATTAATGCTCCTCAGCTCGTTGCGAACATTGTTTTATATATATAAAATCTATTCATATATACAGTATATATATATATATATATATATACAGTATAAATATATATATATATTTATCATCTCTCTCAGCGTCTTTCTTCTCTTGCTCTTTTGCTTTCACATAAACTGAGACGTCCACCCGGCTCTTATTAATGTATCTGGTCTACCTGGGTTCAGTGACCTCTGCCCCTCCTCCGCTGGCCTCTCTTCATAAATAATGGGGGACGTCTGCAGCTCATCACCTCAGTAAATAGGCTGCAGTATAACTCTATATAACGGCTCCGGCCCCTCCAATTGCCCAGCAGGTCCCACTGGCAGCCCATCCATTACCAAAGGGCCATGGCTGTATCGTCCTTGGGCCGGGGCCGGACTGGGCCAGCCGGGTGACAGAAAGAGAAGCTATGAGCTTGTTAAAAAAGATAAAGGGGAAATTGTGGGGGTTGTGGGGTGGAAATGGACTTAAGTAGGTCACAGGCCTGATTCAGAGCTGAAGGTAAATAGGGTACCAGCGGGGGGGCAATGTGACGTGTACACACAGTTGGAGAACATCCAACCCAAGAGGCTGATTATGATTCGGTGTCAGAATTTATTTGCTCATTTTGAGATGAATCCTATTCGGATGTCATAGGTAAGATTGACATACATAAGTGACATAAGCAACACATCTCAGGGGAATTCCTAACTATTTAAGAGGTGGTTATGAAATGATATGTAAACTCTTTGGCACGTTTTAGTATGATATGCATTAGCACCAGTGATGGTTAGATTTTTGGGTAGGTTAAAAGGGAAGGACTTTACTGTGGCTTTATTTCAAATAATTGCACATTTTTGTAGGACTCTCCTTGTACGAATTCATATGAATTAGCCACTCCTGCTCATAAGGCTGGCCATAAGTATGTTTTTTGCTTCATTTAAGTTTAATAATGTATGTTCAGTTATTTTTTTGGTGGAAAAATAAAAACCTGCCAAAAAAATCGACCTCTCTTTAAAATTCAGTGTATATTAAATAGACGTTTTTAAGACAAACTGGTTCTTCTCATCACAACAACTGTAAATATTCATTTCATGAATGTCTGAGCTTCTGTAAACCGCTTCTGCATGAACGCGTGCGTTTGCATGCGTGAGCGAGACAATATTCACATGATGTATGTCGCAGATTTGCAGTGTCAGCAGGAGCAGCGTTACAGAAATGATCGGCACACACTTCACTCCTGACAGACTCCAAGTGCTCGAGTCGAGAGAATATTCTGCGGCCTCTCACCGAGAGGAATTCTTAATAATAAATATCACACTAATAATGAATGGACCAGTGGCTGCAGTAGTCTTGAGGGCATAATATCTAATTTCCTCTCTCTGTTTCATATCTCCACTCCTTCATGTCTGTACAGTCTGTCATTAAAGCAGTGCAGGTCTGTATCGCTCTTATTTATTTTTCAAATCAGTGTGTAAATCTAAGCCAGGCCCTTGTTACAGATGAGTTCCAATAAATTATGACAGGCCGACCGACAAATCCAGAATTTTAAACAGCGCACTTTCACTCGTAAACGCACTGACACTTTGCCTAACATTCATCACAAAACTCAATGACTGCATGAATACTGATGCACGTGATATGATCTCAAGACACTGTATGTGTGCTTTGGGCCTACTTTGTCTGTAAGAAGACAGTATCATAGACTTCTAATGTCTCTAATGGTTCTATGTTCCAAGATTTCTTGTTTTCATTCTCGATGTCTTGTGGATAATTCGTTAATTAGACTGTAAAAAAAATTGCGTAAAAAAAACAGAAATTTTCTACAGCTGGGGGCGCCAGAAATAAAACGAAAAATAACCGTTTTCCCTGTAAAATTACATGGTTTCCCCGTTTTTGTAATTTGCAGTCTTTTGACTGTATTTTAAAAAATGAATGAAAAATATTTAAAAGAACAGAAACATTTAATAAAATTACAGTTTTTGACATTATACGTGGAAAAGCTGTAAAAAATAATGTAAAATTACAAGACATTTTTACAGGGTGGATAAAATACATACACATTACAGTAAATGAAATGTAATATATAAATGTAATAAAGACTTCTGAGGTTTTAACTGTAACTTAAAAAATATATATCATCACTGTGTTTCCAAAACCTTGGATGTCCAAATTTGTAATAAAAACACTGTACTTTTTAATGATTAAATACTGTGTTGTTAAAGTAGTTTCACTTTTAATTTGTTCTATTGGTTAGATCTTTGCAAAACCCAGTGACGAACCCAGTAACGATGATTTATAGCACAAAATAAAAAAAACATCAAATTTGCAAATAGGAGGTGGCGAGGTTTCAGAGAAGGACAGCAGCGATATGTTTTTGTATTTATATCAGGGCTGTCAAACGATTTATTGCAATTAATCGCATGCAGAATAAATCACAAACATGTATATATATTTAGGAAATATTTAGATGCATTTATTTATGTCTACCAATAATTGAAATGATATATAATCGTTTATTAATTTTTATATTTTTCCTAAATATATGCATGTATGCACAGGGCACAGAAATATATTATGTAAAGACAAACATTATTCTGAATGTGATTAAGCGCGATTAATAGTTTGACAGCCCTAATTTATGATGGAGTCACAAGGTGTCGCTTGTTTGTGGTTTGTATGCATATTAAAGTGTTAAAATTGACACATTCACATTAATTTTGGTCAGACCAATGAACAAACTATCAATTTTCACTTATAACTTTATTGCAGAGGAACGGAAAATACCTTTTTGTATATAAAACTGCATGGTGATCAGATGCAGTCAGATGCAGATTTGTTTGGTTAACACTGTAGTGCTGAGGAATTGCCTCTTTATTGCTATCTCAGTTTGAAACACAAAAAAACTGTAATATGCAGTTATTTTCGTGGGTTGTGCTTTGGCACTGCTGCTCTGTGTGGATAAATCTGATGTCTGATTCTGCATCCGAAATTGAATTAGATAAACAAGCTTTTTGTCCACCTTTAAAGCAGTCTGTTCTTTATAGTATGTGTGGGGGCCATGTTTTAATTGTCATGTGACCCATACAGTATGCACTTTTGACCTATGATGTAACAGCCACAAAAAAAGTAGCTTGGACAATGTAAACAAGTGCAATTTACCTGCCAGGAATACATTTCTCGGTACTTAGATTTGAAAAGAGCTACTCGCCTTACAGTTTCCCACTATTTTTTATTTATTCACTTTTGGAATTTGCCTGCTCCTCAGCTCCCATGGCATCATGGGATAGAATAGTGTTCATCCAAAGCACACTCACAAATATCAGCAATAACATGGTGTAATGGTGTTTTCGGACGTACACTGTAAAACTTTGCTGTAGTTTTGCAGCACGTTTGCCAGTAACTTACTGTAGATTTGATTACTACTTAATATTTTCCTATTAGTACTGTTTTTAATTTGAGTTAAACTTTACTTTAATCAAAATTAAAACACTTTGACTTTTGAGATTCAAAATGAGCAAGATGAGATTGGTCGCATTACTGGCAGTAGCACAGCAACACTGCAAAAAAAAGATATTCTTCATAAGCATTTTTGTTTTGAAAAAAATATTTAAAACTTCTTAAATTATGAACATTTACATAACAAGCCAAGTGACCTAAAACATTTAGTCTTGTTTTATGAAAGAAAATATAAGAACTAAGTTGCTAACCTGCTGCAAAACTATAGCAAAGTTTTACAGTGACCGTTCATACTGATTTTCGGCTAGTAATATGGAAAGAGGAAATTTCAGATACATTTTTTATAGGCTATATAAACCGCTACTATTATAGAATCAATTGTAGCTTTTTGCTTAGTGGCTGGTCTAGACAAAAATTGTAAATAACATGATAAAACATGTTAAATTTCCTGCAAAAACCGTCCCGATCACACAAATTATACATAATTATTATAGGCTTACTGTTGTGATTTGGGGTAAGATTCAGGGCCCTACACACTCGGTGCAATGCGGCACCAGGTGCGACAAAAGTGTTTTTGCTAGTTTCACCCTGACGCAGTTTTCATTTTCATGTCCTGTGCCACGTTGTTTAAATAGCAAATGCATTTGTGCCCATTTGTGCACCCATAGGCGTGCTGGTCTGAAAACGAGGTGTCTTCAGGCACATTGTTGGCCCATTGCTATTTTGATGCAACTGAAATAGACGGCGCCATTGACCAACTGAAACCTGGCCAAAAGTCAATATTTTTTTTGAGCGCGTTAGTAATATCCACCTATATATTACTCATAGAGGGACGCGCAGCAGCACACAATATTGCCAAATATTACAAATAAATTGATTACAATGTAAAAAATCACTATTGTGGACATCAAGATAAAAATCCGGCTTGTCCTGTGGTCTGCTCGCGCGCTTGGGCGATGAGACTCTGATTGGTTTACTGCATGTTTTGCCCAAAACACACCCACGACTCATTAAAAGAAGAATAGGGACAACCCTTTCAGTCCATGTGCCTGGCACCGACCATTTTTCCCGTCGTTAAACTAGCAAAAGTGGATTTGGACACGAATTTGCGCGCTTTAGACCATGCGCTTAGATCACTTTAGACTTTTTGACTGTCTGTCAAAAAAAAAACATCTTGTTGTTCATTCTCTCCTTTGCCTACTTTAATCTCCCTAGTAGCATGGCCTTGTAAACTAACGATAATGTTTAGCGTGTTGACAAAATGTTTATATGCTCTCCAACTTGTAAGTCGCTTTGGATAAAAGCGTCTGCCAAATGAATAAATGTAAATGTAGATTGTTAAAATAGGGCCCTAAGGCATTAGTTTTGAACACTGATGTGTTTAAGTATTTGCTCAATAATTGCTCGTTTTTTTTTATTTTTAACCAAAAAATAAAGTAGTTTTAATAAAAAAATCTAAAAAATCTGTTATAGTAACGTCCCCATGAACTGGAAGTAGCAATTGTCTTTACTTTGGTATTCTGATCTTTTTCGGATTGAAACTGAATATTGAAAAGAAAATTACAGCGCTGCTCTTTTTATAGTGAATAAAAGTAAGAACACCACAGGAGAAACACAGTGAAAAGCAAGTGGAAAAATCGAATCTCAAGCTGTGTTGACTTTCACAAGCCCAGCTGCCATCTTGCATTGTCTTGTACCTGACCATGTGGAGTAAACTGCTGTCCTGGGCAGATCACTGAATGTGTGTGCATAAGAAGGCTTGATACCTGAGCACAGTTACGGTCGACACCAACAGAACATCTGCTATCAGAGCCCATAACATCAGTGCTCACCTCTGACCTGACGCAGCCTGACACACATATGCTCTGCAGCAGCGCCGCCACTCGCCCGTCGCAGCTTTGAGGCTGAGCCCATCGGACAGCAGGCAGGGGAAGGTGCTTCAGCACATTAAAAACAGAAACAAGCGAGCTGGCACGGAGGAACGTGGAGATGTTTGCAGAAGAAAAGACAGTAAACAAATGGGAACAGTGGCGCTGGTGTGCGCTGAGTTTTGTGTAGGCGCAGATCTGTCCTGACAGCGTGTGCAAACAATGCAGAGGCCCAGCGAGGCCAAGAGATGCTAGAACACAGCAACGCACCAGCAAACAAACACAACTGTCATCATTTCTGATGCATTCTGTACATCGGGGAATTAATGAAGAGTTACAAAAGTAAGTAGCTAAAAACATTTAGTCATTATTCATCCGTCCTCATGTTACTCCAAATCTGTGTAACCTTTTTTTCTCTATGAAACACTGAAGATGTTACAAAAAAATGCATATTTTCCATACACAGAGAAAAAGGTATGAATGCTTTAAAAGGTGCATTACATTAATGTGTGAAATAAACAAATGTCATGCGCTTATAATTTAGTAGACACAATATCAGATTATATTATTCAGACACAATTTCATATGTATATCATAAGTCTTTTTTTTTTCAATCTAAGCAATGTTTCAAAGAAAACCACCTCTGTATAATATAGACTCAGGGAATCGCTTTAATAAAAAATAACAAATAATCTGGTTGTCTTCCGTGGCGAACGGAAAGCAATTTAACGCATCAGTGGTGGTTGGCTATTAATTTGCGTAGAAATGGAAAGGGGAGTCTGGGAGCAGGGATTTGAGGGACAACACGGCTGCTTTACGTATCATTGCGACTGCAAACAAGCAATGTGCTCTCGCAGTTTTTTTTTTTTAATTATAGAGCCATTTCTCCGCAATGTAAATGCTAGCATGGGAGAGGTATATTATGGTGAATTAATAAAAGGCTCTGAGATAGGGGCCCATATGGCCCGTCCTTGGGGCATAGCATCAATAATGGCCGCCCTCGGGCTGGTTTGCACGCAGCGCTTGCGACTGAATGTGAAATATGTGTATACAGTAATTGGTAACAAAGATTGTGACCACCCCTCTACCCCTGTCTCCTCCTCAATACCTTTATCTGAGAGAGGATCTCCTCTCCCCAAACTGCCTTTACTTTTCTCACATCGTCACCGTTATCATTTTGTCAAACAACAGAGATCAAAATTCAATTGTTCTATCAACACAAGGACATTCTGGCTTTGCGACACCAGCTCTAGAGACTTGCATAACGCTCGTTCGATAGCTCAGATCATTTCATTTTCATAGAATTTAATGAAAAATTGTTCATATTAGAATCGTTCGCTTTTGACTTGCAGTCAAGGGCATATTGTTATTCTGGGCAGGGGTTCGGACCAACTAACATTTCTCACATCTTTAATTCACGTTGTGGCTTTAGTCATTAAAGACACATTTAACAGCTGTTGTCTGTCTACAGAAATGTCACGTCTGCAGTGGCTTTTTCCGCTCCTGTCCCCTCAGCTTCTGACAGGGCACTGGTTCTGCCCATCTCTTCTGAAACCCTATGGACACGCATACTGTATAAAATTACTGGGTTCTTTTTCTCAGAACAAATCTATGACGCAGGAGATCTCATTGCTATCTCAGAGAGAGAAAAAAACCATTAAGAGACATTAAAGAGATTTCCCCTGTAATTCTTTCTGTTGGTGTAACTATGGATGTCACATATATTTAACGTATACATATATATTTTGCGATTTACAGTTTTTGGTGATTGTAACATCTCTCGGGAAAATCTCACAATAAGGCTCCTTGGGGTCGTGGGTTGCACACAATCTATTTTCTTTCTTTCATTTTCTTTCTTTCTCTCTTTCTTTTCCTCCCTCTCTCTCTCTCTCTCTCTCTCTTTTGGGGAAAAATCTGCCCTATAGACATTACATCTGTGTTTTCCTGCAATTAATTAATGCATCCCCAGCTAGTTAGCAGTAGCACTTGTTCCAGAACGCCAGTGGAAGGAGGGCAAAGGGCCACCGCCAGACTCGGCTTCATAGCTGCAGGCCTTAGCTTCCCAGCCACTGTGCCTGGACTATTTTTACCAGAATCCTTTTAAGAAGAGAGACTCTGATTTTATGTAAGAGGATTCTCCAGGGTTTCAATTAACTAGAGGTCACGCTGCACATCCACTGGAAGAAGCACAAAAACGGCGAGTGCAAGAGAAGGAGCAGTTCTTTTAATTAATATGGCGTAATTAAACATTTGTAGAATGCATTTGCAGTCAAGCACTTGTTATAAGAAAGCAAGTTTGCACTAATTGTGTGTTTACAGCATTTTAACCCTCTTGCGACCAGCCTTGTTATAAGTTTACGTTTTTGTCGCTGCAAAATGCCTTTGTACAAGTCTGAGAAAGTTTGAATGTTTGTGGCCTGTGGCAGGTTTTACCTCAGGATTTTCTCCGGATTTTACTAATAAACAGCGAGTGATTATCTGACCCAGAACCTAACCCATAAGCCACATTTAATGTTGTTAGTAATTATATATTCCTTCACGTTTCATTCAACCTGTCTGTGTTGGCATCTGTCTATCAATTGACAGGTGAATCTCATTGGGCACACAGGAAAGACAGCATTTTCTTCTCCTTAAGGCCATGTATTGTGCTATCACAGACATTGCAATATAATTGTATTCTTTTAGCATTAGTTTTACCTTTGCTGCTCAAAAGAGAAGCACTGGCCCATTGTTTCCAGTCCTCATTTAGACATGAACGTTTTTTGAACCACATTCGCTCAGGCCATGAACTTTTGAAATGTTGCAGACACTAGAACAGGTCTGGCATGCATAGAAAACAAAGAGGCTCTATTTGTAATAGTAAAAATCACACTTGAAGGCCAGGCACTGAACATGACAGCCAATAGAAGCAGGCTATACTGTATGTCAGACAGAGAAGGGACTGCTGGGAAATTTAAAAGCGATTAAGGAATGTTTGGTCAAAATGGCAAGCTGTGATGTGTGGCTTTCTTTTATGTCCAGTGAACATTATTCCATGAGTTCTCATTGTAATTCTACCCACAGGGCATATCAAATGCAGCGCCCAATGCAGGTAAGAGACATTTTCACTCGGTTTTGTGAGTGTTGTGTCATAATGTGTTGCATTTTTCACCGTTTGCTCCCCTGCGTGTTTATGCTTGTTTTGTGTAGTTCAGCAGAGCAATAGGTAAAGAGGACTTTGCCTCATAACAGATGTTTTACTTTTATACGTGATCGAGCTATATCTAACAAACCTAACATCCACTGTGTGATGTATTGTGTAAGGGAAAGTGGGTAGAGTTAGTGATGGACATTTTTATTGTCCTTTCATCACTAGCAAGATGTGTACAGATGGGATGGGACAGAGCCCTTTTGGATGACCTTGGCTGCGAAACATGAACACTCATGTGCTAATATAAAATGAGATGTCACTATAATCTTTCAGTGTATAGTCTCTAATCCAGCAATTCTCATCCGGTGGCCCATGAAGCTGAAATGAGTCAAAGATGTTGAGAAACAGCAGGAAAACACTATTATTAGTACACATAATTGTACATACTGTAGTTTGAAAAAATAAAGGAACTTTTCAACTTTTAAAAAGATGATAAATGCTGTGTAATTGATAAAATGTTCCCCAATCAAATTCTTTATTATTCTGGAATACACGTTTCATGACATAAGCATCCTCTATAGACGGTTTCATCTTAACAACATAAACAAACGTTACTGTGCATGCGCACTTTTGTGACCCCAACTAATCTTTTGGTTCAAATTCACAAACAATAGAGTGCCTGTAGATTATTTCTGATAACAATCAAAAGAAACCGAGAAGAACCGTTACTTGGCTAAACTTGTCTCTCCAATATTTTGAATTTAGACTGCGATACCAAGCTCAACCGCTAGATGTCCATTTATCATACGGTTCCTTTAAATGCGACTAAACTACAGGACCCATTCAAACAAATAGTTTATTTAAGAAAATGAACATACAACAAAATTCAACAAATCGTTTATTTAATACAATTATTATACAGTAAAATATATTACAAATTTATAAAAATCTATACATAAATTAAATTAAATATAAATAGTTATATTATTAGACACTAGCCAAACACAAACCGGAAGTTAACTGGGAGTCAGGCGCACGTGCGTCCAATGAAACGGTCACAAGGGCCGTTTCTCAATATGCGTTCTTCAGCGGTCTTGTGTCCTCATGTTCTCGCTCTACGTCACCAATAACCATCAAAGTCCGGAATCCGCTTGAAGTCCCAGAAGTCACTGCGGTTCATCCAACACAAGTTCGTTCTTTGCGTTCTTGGAATTGAGAAACGGCCAAGGTCTACTAAATTGTCTTAGAGCCAAGATAAACTTGATTTATGCCGGCCACAAAGTGTGAAATGCTTGTCTTAATAAATCGTAATTATTAATAAATATTATCTTAATTAAGGCTATGTCTGTGCTATTTATTATATATAATGACTACATGTTAATGGAATAAACAGGAATTGTGTTGGGTCTCTGAGTGTGTGTGTGTGTGTGTGTGCGCGTGCGTGCGTGCGTGCGTGTGTGTGTGTGTGTGAGGATGTCATGTCAGTGTGGTGTGTGCTCTAAGCAGGGTGTCTGTGCGTGTGTGTGCGCGTGCGTGCGTGCGTGCGTGCGTGTGTGCGTGTGTGTGTGTGTGTGTGTGTGTGTGTGTGCGTGCGTGTGCGTGTGTTGAGGAGAAGCCGCTCTCACTAATTAGATGATCTCTATCCTCAGTGCCATAATCATGTGCATCTGGGTCCAGCAATTACTTAATATGATATATTAACATATTCCTAGCAGGCGCGTCAGAGGAGGCCGCTCGTAGGAGACAAATTATCCAAATTAATTTCTAATTTAAAATCCTCTGCCTTTTATTATAAGCTGTGGGCGCCCCTCCACATAAAAAATGAAAGAAGAGAGAGAGAGTTCGGGGAGGTTTTAATGATGTGGGCTGGTCTCTGCCCACAAACCAAATGAATAAACAGGAGGAAGAACAAGAGGATGAAGAACTGTGGACGTGTGCATGGATGGATGAGCGGTTTGGAGCTGCTCACCCATGTGGAGAAAAAGGAAATGATTGGGAATTAATTATATGTTCAGAAACAGACTGGCAGAATATTCACCAATTAAAGCTGAGAAAAGTGTGCAGGATATTATACATGTTCCGCTTGGTTTTCGCCAAAAGGTTGAAAAATCAAACGCCTGTGCAGTGGGTCGATCTTTGAGGAAATTTCACTTCAAAAGTGACTTTTTTCGAGAGCCAATGGGGATAAGACGTCATTTACTGTCATGCAGAGAAAGAAGTTAAGGAGGTTAAGGTGGTTGAAAGAAGTCACGGTTATATCCTTAAAACATTATTTAACTACTCCAGGGAGTTCTGGCTAGATGGATTGATTGACACACATGGATAGATGGATTCCAACTTCAAGTATGATACATTTCTTGTTGAATGGAGACTTGCAAACAGAATATTTGTTTAATTTTATTTCCTCAGCCTGTTTGACCCTAAAACAGCCCAGTTTAAACGCTATAACTGACATGACACACACTTCTAGTGTAAATACACTTGGTTAGATTTGTTCCCTGTTCCTCAGTAACACAGTGAACAGTCATTCCAACTCACTGGTGAAGACTTGAGGTGCGTTCCATTTGGCCGTAAGTGGACTGCGAAGTGGACTTCACAGGGTGGACTTAAGTGAGATTCTAATCCGAAGGGAGCGAACATGTTCAGTTCGAAGGGCACTGCGAACGGCATAGGCACAGGGAACATCGATACATCTCTTCGCCGGAAAAGGGAAGGGAAAATGACACAACTGCCATCGCACGCCGCATCACGAATCAGAAAAACAACGGACGAGTTTACGTATAACTTTTGTACATTGTGAAAGTTTATTTAACTATTGTTAATTGTATTAAATACTGTGGTTTGCTTCAAATTAAAATGTATTTTTATATTGCATAACAGTAGAGTTTCAAATAATCAAAGCTGCATCAGTCAAATAATAAATACACGCATAAACAAAAGTTAAGATTTTATTGATTAGATTGATATAGATTACGTTTATGTATATTTCTTTAAAATTTAAAAGTAAAGTTACAATATCTATTTATAATATAATCTGCGCAGCCCTGCCATTGCCTTTCTTTGATGACGTTGCAGGGCATTCCAATTAAGCGTTTTTTTTTTGTCAGCGAAGTCCACTTCAATGGATATCCCGTGCTAAGGGAGTAGGGAGCAGTGAACACTTCGTAGGAACCCAATCAAATGGAATGCAGCTATTGTGCTGTCTTTATTAAATGAAAAGGCTAATATATCACGCAAATCGTGTTCTTTCAATGTAATGCTATGCATTTGTTTGTGTGATGGTTAGGGGATAGAATATATCATTAGCCTGATTTAAAATCAATGGAAGTATTTGTAATATCCCGATCAGTATATTGAAACAATTGTGTATGTGCCGTGCATGTGTATGTGGTAATTAACAGTAAATCTGAAGATGGGATGTGCTTCTTAGTGCGGTTGGCTAGAGTAATAATGAGTTATAAACTATGATGAGAAGTGTAACTGCTATTGTAACCCTGTATAATTTAACTAATATTTTGTTAACTTTGATAATTCATTAGTTCCTTGTAGGATCAAATTCATGAAATACTATATAAGTATGGATTGCTTTAAAAAAAGTGTATAAAAAAACATGTCCCATTGATTGACATTTAGTTTTGTTCAATCACGTGAGGCCTAAGCTGAGCCCCTCCCAACCACGTTAGTGTTGAAGGAAGCAGCCATTTTAGTTAGGGCTGCAGCTATGATTCTTTTACTAATCGAGTATTCTACTGATTTTCCATCGATTAATCGGGTATTCGGATAATAAGTACTTTTTCTTTATTAAAAAGCAATACTAAATATACAAGAGAAAATAAGACAGGTCTCTTAAAATGAGTAAAACAACTAATTTGTTTCCTTTTTAGAACAATTAGTTTTTATTGCTGAAATAGCATACATTAATATCTGCAAAAACTAAACCCATTTAGTACATTCCATTGCCATATTAAATTCAAAATGCAATATAATACAAATATATAAATAAGAAACATGAATAAAAATGGAACTAATAATTTCAAACAATAGCCTATGACTTTTATTTTGGAAGGTTGTCAGAAGACCCTTATTTTTTAGTATGTCTGTTTCTTCACTCAAACAGTAACATGTTTGTGAAATAAACTCTCAGCGCAACTCTGGAGGTGAAGTTCATGTCCTCATTCAGCGCAGACGCAGACAAATTCATGAGCATCACGCGTGTAGCACGTTAAACTGTGCAGTTCATTCACTCAGACACGCAGACCAGACAGATGAAATGTGTAACTAACAGGATTCGGGTCCACTAGTCCGCATCTAGTTTGATGGACTCAATGCAGCCGGAAAACAAGTTTCACTCGTAAAATAGACTAAAACTAAGTAATATCAGTTCACCATTTCAATAAGCTATTTAGGGCTGTGACGGTGGCAGTTTTTTTACCACCGACGGTGGTAATAGACAAATCGACCGCGGTGGTGCGGTGGTTGAGAAATATATATTATTTATATAAATAATATTTATATTATTATATTTGCGTGTAGCAACCACATGACGAGTGGAAGAGAAATATAGACCTTATTTAAATACTTGAAATTGTTAAATAATTGAAATATGATATCTGAAATAAATGAGGATGAAACATCCGTCAATGTTTAACGCGCAAATCCATCAGTGAAAAGGCACACTACAGCATATAAAACATTTAAATAAACATCAGTAAATAATGAAAACTTAAATGATATAAGAAAGCTAAATACTAAATAAAAAAGCTCTTGTTGCAGTAACTTCAGTCAGTGGCGTATTAACCCTTACAGTCCTTAACAATTCCATTTGAAACAAACTGTTTAAACCTACATTGGCTTTCCTATTCAGATTGCCATAAAAACTTTACTTTTTCCGACTCGTTGATGTGAAACTTACTTGTTGACATTGTCCAGATTAAAATGTGTACAGCTGCACTAAATGCGCGTTCAGAAGATGTGCACAGGAGCGCAAATGAAGAGATGTCTCTCCGCAACCGCGGCAAAACCTGCGCGCGCTCCGACACTAAGCAAGCGGGTCATAGCCAGTTTTGATTTTACGTATCTGTTCATTTTCACAACAAGATCCATTGCAAAACCTGCAGAATAACCTGGGTTTTGCCGTGCAGGCCTGCGCTCGAACGCACCAACGGAAACGTATGCCAATAATTTCTGTTAATGTAAAATCTTTTAAATAAAACCATCCACAACTGAAAGGCTACAACTAGCAATCGTTATCGCAACTCTCATATTTATTACACCTATATTTGTCAGAGTGACGTGCACTACCGCCGTTATGGAGGACTAAACCTGCAAAAATTATAAATAAATAAATGTATAAATATATAAACGAATAAATGTAATAATATGAAAATAAATAAAGGAATGAATGGTTTGATAAAACAAAATAATTCGTTTTAGCTATTATTGATCTTAGCTTTAACTTTTCTTTTCATTTTTTAAATTGATTTATTATTTTTTGTGTCCATTTTTTAATTATTTTTAATTATTATTATTATTTATTTTTAGATTATTTTATTTATCATTTCCTTTTATTTTTACATTTATTTATTTATACGTTTATTTATTTTTATATTTATTTATTATCGCATGTATTTATTTCCACTTTTATTTATTTATTCTTGAATTTATTCTTACTTTTCTGTGTCTTGTATGATAATTAGATGGGTTGGTCTTGCCTACTATTGGTTCAGCGTAGATTGAAGCGTTTGATCGATTACTCTTGACTTGTTTTGGACTAACGTCACGTCACTCACTGATCGTTTGCTTCGTGTATAACGTTAAGTAACTATGGCGGGCGCACAATTAGCTAGAGAGTTACAGCATTTAGCCAATGAAGTCGATAACCATGCATCAAATGACTATGTGTCATTCAGATTAGATGCACTTATTGATGATTTATTACAGATTGACGGCGAGATAAATGACAAAGTTCTTCCTCAGTTGTTAGCCTCTTTGCAGCACATTCAAAGTCTGTGCGAGTCAGAGGGTGCTATGGTGGTGTTACAGTTCAACTGGTGAAAATCATAAAGCACAAAATGTAATAAGGTTTAACTACACAGATGAGCTTGTAAACCGAAGTCGCAAGCTAACGCTTTGTCAAAGTGATAGTTATAAGCAGCCTTTCGGTTAGAAAAAGCGTAAAGATTTAATGTAACATGATGTAACATAATGTAAATGAATTGAGACATAGTGAACTTAAGTCACAAGTTAACACGGTAGTAATGAGCATCGTTCTTTCACTACAGGGGCCATCAAATGGAAACCATTCCTTCTAAAAAGACGTGGTTACTAAACGGTACTCGTAAACTACATTCCATAAGAGATAAATAACACAGAGGTCACAAGTTAAGACGGGCATATTCCCTTGATTCATCCAGCTGCATATTGTTGTGTGACATCTTGATATTATTGCAAAGATCCGCAGCAGCTAGCATTGCGAAATAGCTTAGTGTGATTGTTACCGTAGTGACACGCTGCCTCGCTTTATTGTATGGGTACGAATCCCGTGTCAAATCGCTTTATTTATTTTTCACCTCGCTTCAGCCGTTACGGGCGATCATACCAATAATTTGCAATCTTAACAAGAATGTCAAAATCATGTAACAAGAAAGTCTGTGTTTATTAGACATCTTAATATCAAGTCGTCTTGTGCTTTCAGAATCGACGAATCTGCTGAGGTCGTTCATGCACCTCTTTGGCAGAGGACCTGTAACCGGAACTTGGTCACCACCTTAGCACCCTCTGACTCGCACAGACTTTGAATGTGCTGCAAAGAGGCTAACAACCGAGGGAGAACTTTGTCATTTATCTCGCCGTCAATCTGTAATAAAACATCAATAAGCGCACCTAATCTAAATGACACACAGTCATTTGATGCATGGTTAAATGCTGTAACTCTCTAGCTAATTGTGCGCCCGCCATAGTTACTTAACGTTATACACGAAGCAAACGATCAGTGAGTGACGTGACGTTAGTCCAAAACAAGTCAAGAGTAATCGATCAAACGCTTCAATCTACGCTGAACCAATAGTAGGCAAGACCAACCCATCTAATTATCATACAAGACACAGAAAAGTAAGAATAAATTCAATAATAAATAAATAAAAGTGGAAATAAATACATGCGATAATAAATAAATATAAAAATAAATAAACGTATAAATAAATAAATGTAAAAATAAAAGGAAATGATAAATAAAATAATCTAAAAATAAATAATAATAATAATAAAAAATAATAAAAAAATGGACACAAAAAATAATAAATCAATTTAAAAAATGAAAAGAAAAGTTAAAGCTAAGATCAATAATAGCTAAAACGAATTATTTTGTTTTATCAAACCATTCATTCCTTTATTTATTTTCATATTATTACATTTATTCGTTTATATATTTATTTATTTATACATTTATTTATTTATAATTTTTGCAGGTTTAGTCCTCCATAGCCGGTGGCAGTTCACCGTCATGGCACTTTACCACCGCGGTGGTGCGGTTGTTACGGCAACCGTCACAGCCCTATAAGCTATCAGTTATTTATCAGCATGAGAAACACGTGTGAGCTTGTGAACATACTAAAATGCGTGTGTCTCACGGTGAATGCATGAGACTGTAACATGAATAGAGTTTAGCGGGCTGTGCGTCAGTAATAACGGTCCGTGGGGAAACGCAGTGCTCCGTGTGTACTGTAGTTAAATGGATTAAACGAGGCTTCGAGGCAGTAAAAATTGCCTCGATGATTTTTTGTATTCGAATAACTCGAGTTACTCGAGGAATCGTTTCAGCCCTAATTTTAGTTGTCTCTGTGAACCTGGGGAATGAGCATTAACGCTACGTGGAGGGATATTCAATTGTGTCAAAGGATTAAAATGGATTTCTAAATAGACATTTACATGTTTATTTTCTTTGGATTTGAGTTTGTATTCTTTTATGTGTTATTTATGACTGTGTACTGATGTAATCCGATTTGAGATAATGCTCATAGGGGTGGGCGGATCGACCCTGAAGTATGGATACTATCGATACAGAGGTTGTATCGAAAAGAATCTATCCTAACATAAAAATATCGATACTAATGTGTTTTTACTACTGATTTTATTTATTAATGTAGCTAATAATTGTATAATATAGAAAACCTTTTTCCCATACACCTAGTTTTGCGCACGTTGCCCCTCCCTGCGCTGCTGTGTTTTGTTGTCCGCCATCATGTGACTCAGTCAGCAGCGCCAAGCGCAAGCATAACAAAGTCCGTTTACGGAAGTCGTGCCACTCGGCGGTCATGTTTTAAACACCTCTGGGCAGCTATTTACATCACGCACGTAAGTCCACAGGCCTATCTACTTGAATAGGGAAGGTAGATATTTCTAAAATTGCTGGCAAAAAGCACAACTAAACAGCATATGTCCAATCAATAGTTAAACATGTTGGTTTGCTAAGTTTAAATTGCGCTAAAAATCACCTTTTTCGAGGTCGCCTCATCTACTGCGCCTGCACACAGGCTGTCATTCATCGTAACGGCAGTGGCGCATGTTGTTAATATTAATATCTTTGAGCAGAGGAGAAAAGATGAGCATCGTGTGGAGTTATTTCACTGCTTTCACTGGCAGTAGGGCTTTGGGGGTAAAAAGCCAAAGATTGAGAGTTTATTTATTTAAGCACTTAATTTACTTTGTTTTTCAAACAATTGTGTGCACTTTGTTCATAAATTCACTTAAAAAAGTGTAATGAAAGGAAGGACATGTTAATTTGTTCTATTAGTGTGTCTAAATATAACTCTGAACAAAAACGGAAAAGAAGTTTTAAAATCTTTGTTCTTCAGTAATAATTTTTTTAGCTAGAGAAGTAGTACTGGGATAGGGAGAAATTGTTTTGTTAAATATTGTTTTTCTGTCCCGTCAATCTATTATTACTATTTTCCAATAATAATTTGGTGCAAAGTTCATGTTTGCAAATTCTATTACAGTAATAAATAAATATATTTATTTGGTTTAAAATATGTCCCGTGTTTTAACATGCACATGATTAATTAGTGTAACCCACCATAAAAATGTGGTTTATTTTAATATACACATGTAGGAACATTGAAATTAGTTGCAATGGACAAAAGATAATAAATGACATTTCATGTTGTATAAATAAGTTAAAATGTGTTTCATTTAACTGATAATTCTGTGACACTTCCCCTTTAAGAAAAAACACATGTGCACAGTGCGTGTGCAGCAGTAGCGCGCAGCTCAGCACAGAAACGGAGGGAGACATTCGAAACTGAGTGATTATTGTTGAACTTGTTAAAAGTTGATTTAAAGCTTCTAATACGGATTAATGCTTACCTGTCTGCATCCTTACATGAATGACCTTGTTTTGAGCGAATGACATCTATTTGGTGAGTTGTCTAACTTGATAATTGTATATGCTGTTTATCGCTGAAGTCCGCCATTACGTGGCGAGCTGTGTAAACATGCATTGTTTAACAGTTTATATAAATGGAATATATGTGTTTAGTGTGTGTAATGAAATTTGATGATGTAATTTGCTCTTATACTATTTTGTGTTGTTTGAATAACGTGTTGGTCACGTTGTGCTTTACGGTTTTGTATGACGTTATTGAATGTATTAATGGAGTTATATGATGTTTTATGACCTGTTGTGCAGGTCAGGTTTTATGTTACAGTAAAGAAAAGTTTGACGGTGGAGAAATTCTTCCGTGATTGTTGCGCACGTGGGGAAAGACGTGCACAATAGAGGAACAAAGATGGCGAGTCAACCCAGATTGTGAACTTTACTTCCTCTCTCCGTCGGCAGGCGGGCATGTTGCGTTTCTCGGTAACCCACTGACAGAGCGGTAGGAGAGATTGTTTGAATTGGATTGGATGATAAATCCCGTTTTCCCATTTTTCCGCTTCAATTGAGTTGGATTACTTTTTTTGTTGTGTGACTCAACTGAACTTTATTCCACACAAACTGAATTTGAATGGAGAAACATACATTGAAAAGAGTATTAGTTGATGTTATACTGATTCATGTTGTGATATGGTTGTGTTTATCTTGTGTATGATATGCTGATTTTGCATCTGTGAAAGAAACCAGAGTTAAAATAGAAAAAGATACACTTATTGAATAGCAAGCTCAATTAACCATCCAGCTCGGGTGGATTTGATAATTTGGTTTAGACCTAATTTAAAGAAAGGAAAGAAAAGAGTGTATACTTACCTTTTCTCTTGGAGATCTGGGAAAAAAAGGGATTATGAGTGTGTCTACCTACCATTTGTTTAGAAGATTATTTTGTTTACTTTTGTTTTACTGTTGATCCTTTCTTCATTGATTTAAATTGTTCTGGGCTGTCATACAGTAAAGTGTTATTTTATATCTAACCTTTCTGGTCTTCTGCATTAGTTTTTATATCTCCACTCCTTTCAAACCTAGAATTGGTCCAGCACACAGTGTTTGTGTTACAGAGCGCAAGTGTTACATTAGCCTACAGGCACATTAAGAGCACAAATCACAAAATATTTTGAAAATGTATTCAGATGTAGCATATTAATGATGCATTCATCTGATAAATCATGACACTTCAGCTACAGGAAAGTAAATGTAAGTTGAAGTGAATGCTTCTAAAAGTACTGGTATCGGTATCGATATCGGCAATACTGGCCCTGCATTTACTTGGTATCGGATTGATACCAAATTTTACAGTATCGCCCACCACTAGTGTGAGTTCCAGCACGAGGATGATAATGATGGTGAGTCAACCCAGCGAGATGAACGTGTGAAATCCAGGTTCCAAATATCGAAGTAGTTTGGGTAGGAAAGTTCCTTTTGCCTGCTTCATTTCTTGCATAAGCAGAGCTTGTTTATTGGAAACCTGGTTAAACAAAGATTGAAGTTCATCACCCAATGGATTTAGTAAGAACGGTTTAAGTGAATCATTGTGTCCATGATTCAGGGATTTGAACTGAATCTAACGAACTGAACCTAAAGAACTGTATCTGTGAACTGATTATACCAAACCGAGTGGTATGGTTTGAATTGATCGAACTGTTTAAAGAAAGTGAATCTTTTGAACAGGATAATTGTTGATGGGTATCTGTTGAACATATGTTGAAGTACTTTTGTTTATTTTAATTGACTGTGTATATGTATGAATATTGTCTATGTTCATATGGATGTTATGAATGTATTCAAGGTAAATTCATAGCTTAAAAGGTGAACAAGACGAAACGAAAGAATCACAAAGATCAACCAAATTTTTATTTATTTCCATATTAGAAATTTGTAACATTTCTGTTGTTATTGAACATACAATTTTATTTAATATTATTTCTTTATTTTGTTAGATAACTATTCTATAATCAACCCAATACTGTAATATCAAGCTTACTTACCTTTCAACCGTTTTCTTCTTTACGCCTCCATAGTCGAACCTATTGGTCCAGAGTAATTACTAAAAATTTGTGCACGTTAATTAACTTGTGTGTTACATAAAACTTGGCGAGCCAGCCGGGAGGTGTAGAAGATATCTCTTATTTAATAAGTAGCTTACATTAGAGAAAAAATACCACATTCATCCCTTAGTTGATTGATTAATCAAATTTGACATTGAAAACATGGAAAAGTGCAGAAGTAAAATATTAAAATTTTAAATGCCCTGTTAGTGGATGGGCTAGTGGACACTGCTGAAGATGAGGGGGTGCTTGATACTCTAAAGCACCATGGTTCCATTGCAAGAGTTATTCCAATTCATGATACTGACTCCAAGTATCACGACCACACCATTGTGGAGTATAACTTTGGATCAGCGATGGAATCCATAAGCCATTTGTTGCCACTTACTTACACAGATAAGGAAAACCCAAGCTTAACCTATCAGATCAGAGCTTTAAGCAGCGTTTATTCTTGGGAGGAGAGTTCCAGTGCTACAACCTCTTACATATCTACCCTGAAAAATATTGCTAAGCAAAGTGGAAAATCCTTTACTGCTCTGCTACGAGAAGAACTCTCTCATATATCAAGCTCATTAGTTCCAGATGAAGCGGATGAAGAAGAGCCTGTGCTTGATGAGCACAGAATACTACAATGTCCAGAGTCCTAGTTCCATTCCTGACAAGCAAATACTTGACCATGATGGCTTACCCAGATCTGAAAAATGGTTGTCAGGTACCATGAGTCATGTTCAGATCAACCCAGCTGAGGTTCAGAAAGTTATTGTTGAGCATATAGTTAAGAGTAAAGTCGCTGCAGCAATTCCAGCTACCACTGTAGTTAGTGTTGTCACGGTACCAAAATTTCAGTAGTCGGTACCAATACCAGTAAAATTCCACGGTTCTCGGTACCAATTTCGGTACCAAAGCAAAACACAAGTACATGCTAATTGAAACACAATTTTATTAATAAAGCTCATTGTTAATATAAATGTATAGAAAGCAATGCCATTTTGTATACATGAAGTATAAGTTGATTGTTGCTGAAACTGTTGTGTGCTCACTGGGGTCTTTCATGCTGATGAACATCCTCCTCAGTCTGCTGCTGTATAAGACAAATAGAATAAACTTCAGTAAGCCAACTGACTGAACAAACATGCATATGCAATATTAAAACAAACCTCAGTTTTTATACTGCATTTACACAAGATTACTTGCATTAAGGTAACTGTATATTAAAATAATAAATGCAACAGATATATTTTTCTTTAGTTTAAATGTGGCTTTTTAAACCTAATAGAGTTATCTATCCAAGACATACACATTGCTAGTCATGCAGTTAGTATGATAGTTTTCTAGCACATAGATTGCAGGCCTAAATAAAATACTAGGTACTGTAAACCCCACCCTGTCCTCCCATTCATTTTACTCCATTACAGTTATAAAAGCATTAAATGGTTAATAAGGACACTTGACTGGATTAGCATTGGCGCTAACAAATTAACACGCAAACAGGGATGTTTATTTTGACGTAACCTTTAACTTAACATATGCTACAACATTCATAATGCAAACGCGAACATAATTTGAAATTTACCGCTTGAACTTGTTAACTTAAATCCGGATGTTTCCTCCTTTCACAATAAAACTCTGTTCGTTTTCTTCGTGATATGACTTTAATCTGAAGTATTTCTGTGCGCATCTCTTGTGGATCGGAGCCGCGCTTATCCGCTCATCACGTCTTGTTGTGTCTATAAAAAGTTTCCGACTAACAACCTGTCAGACAGAGCATCAGTACCCGGTTGACCCGGTACGTCGGTACTACCGGGTCTTGTGAAAATTAGGTACCGACAACTTTTTTATTTTTAGGTACCGACTTGGACCCGAAGTACCGGTACTTTTGACTAACTGTAGACTAACTGTAGTTTTGACTAACTGTAGTTAAGCTTCGCCCTTTCTCGGGGAGAATTCCTCAGCCAAGCCATGAATCTGATTATGACACCTAGTGGTGTAATGTTGATTTACTTCTTGATGATCCTTCTTTGTCTGACCTGCAAAGAGTTAGGAGAATTATGGAGAGTCTCTTATCGCCTGCCACTGATATTGTTAAGTCCTTAGGATCTCATGCTTCTCCTAGAGCTTACCTTAATATGCTTGACTCAGCATATGGTGCAATCGAAGATGGAGATGAGTTGTTCTCAAAATTCATGATCACCTTTCAGAATGAAGGAGAGAAAGCATCTAACTATCTCCAGAGACTTCAAGTCGCTTTAAGTAAAGCAGTCAGGGGAGATAAATCCTCTGAAGCCAAAAGTCATCTTCTACGGCAGTTCTGCAGGGGCTGCTGGGATGACAATCTTATTTCCGAACTTCGTCTTGATGCTAGTAGAGACGACCCCATAGAGTTCCAAAACTTACTGCGTTCCTTAAGAACCCGAGAAGACGAGTGCACAGAAATTATTGCGCATGAAAAGCCATATTGGTTTATCTAAGCAAAAGCAACTGTCAATCCCCAAGTCTACTCATGTGTGTAGCTAAAATGTTGACATTGTAAGCAAATCGCCTCAAGATTCAAAATTGTTGTCAGAAACAGCCGATTTGAGAAGTTACGGGAACAGTTAACTACATTGACTCTTCCAAAACCAAGAAAACATGTCAAACCCAAGCAAAAGACACCATCCTCTCTTACCAATTCCGAGTTTGTTCTTAGACCACCGTTGAAGTCAAACAGTAATCCTGTTATGAAATCTAGACCACGTCCCGGTTACTGTTTCCGATGTGGTGAAGATGGCCACATTTCAGTAGCTTCGCCTAATCCTAAACTTATTGAAAAGAAGAGAACCGAACTGTGGTTAAAGCAGCAAGAGTGGGATAGAGAAAACGGTCAGCTTGGTACCGCTTCTTTAAACACCTAGCAGCCCCAGTTGTGGGACACTGTGGCTGGTCAACTTAACGATTGTCCCAAAAGAAAGAATTCAAAAGTGTAATGATTTCACTCGATCTGGAGTACAGCGATTAGTAGGGTCCAAGTGTACAGCGCAAGTTAGCATCTCAGGAATCGAATGTTACTGTTTACTTGACACAGGGTCGCAGGTGACCACAGTGCCTTGGTCTTTTTATCAAGCTTGCTTAGGAAATCACCCTATTCAACCCTTGAGTCATCTGCTTGAAGTCAGTGGTGCTCAGTGTTAATTTCGTTGACGAAAACTACGACGAAAAGTATTCATTAACGAATAATATACATGAAGTGTAAGTTAATTGTTGCTGAAACTGTTGTGTGCTCACTGGGGTCTTTGATGCTGATGAACATCCTCCTCAGTCTGCTGCTGTAGAAGACAAATAGAATAAACTTCAGTAAGTCAACTGACTGAACAAACATGCATATGCAATATTAAAACAAACCTCAGTTTTTATACTGCATTTACACAAGATTACTTACATTAAGGTAACTGTATATTAAAATAATAAATGCAACAGATAGATTTTTATTTAGTTTAAATGTGGTTTTTTAAACCTAATAGAGTTATCTATCCAAGACATACACATTGCTTGTCATACAGTTAGTATGCTAGTTTTCTAGCACATAGATTTCAGATAGGCCTAAATAAAAAAGGTACTGTAAACCCCATCCTGTCCTCCCACTTATTTTACCCCATTACAGTTATAAAAGCATTAAATGGTAAATAAGGACACTTGACTGGATTAGCATTGGCGCTAACAAATTAACACGCAAACAGGGACATTTGTTTTAACGTAACCTTTAACTTAACATATGCTACAACATTCATAATGCAAACGCAACAGAAATTGAAACTTACCGCTTGATAACTTGTTAACTTAAATCCGGATGCTTCCTCGTTTCACCACAAAACTCTGTTCGTTTTCTTCGTGATATGACTTTAATCTGAAGTATTTCTGTGCGCATCTCTTGTGGATCGGAGCCGCGCTTATCCGCTCATCACGTCTTGTTGCGTCTATAAAAAGTTTCCGACTGACAACCTGTCAGACAGAGCATCAGTACCCGGTTGACCCGGTACGTCGGTGGTACCGGGTCTTATGAAAATAAGGTACCGACAACTTTTTTATTTTTAGGTACCGACTTGGACCCGAAGTACCGGTACTTTTGACAACACTACTCCTACCACTTCTACTCCGCGTGTTTCTCTGCACAGACCCCAGGCTTCAAGAACACGATCAGCCCAAATGAACTTCACTCCTGCACCGGCACACCCACGGCAAAAGGCGCGAGCCAGGACTGGAGCGATGACCCAACCGCCGCCATCGGTCTTCGAGATCCCAACCAGGAACCGCTTTGCCGCCCTCTGCGAGACGGAATGCAACGCATTAAAGGTAAGGTGCGCACTCATTGTTTTCCTGGCGCCCGTGTTCTTGATGTCTCTGCATAGGTACCTGCGATCCTGAAGGACGACGCTAATGTCGGAGCTATCGTGCTGCACACGGGGGTGAATGACGTCAGGATGCCGCAGTCGGAGATCCTGAAGAGGGACTTTAGGAGTCTGATCGAGACGGTACGCAACGCATCGCCCACAGCGAGTATCATCGTATCAGGGCCGCTTCCTACCTACCCTCGAGGGAATGAAGAGTTCAGTAGACTATTTGCGCTAAATAAATGGTTGATGTCATGGTTTATTGAACAGAAGCTGCTCTTTGTTAATAATTTTGATCTGTTCTGTGAGTGACCTAGGCTCTTCCGCCCTGACGGCCTGCACCCCAGCAGCATCGGAGCGGTTCTTCTGTCTGACAACATCTCAAAGACGCTACGCACTGTTTGACTACGTCTCCCACGGTAAGTCAAAACTTTAACCATAGTCTGTGTTCCTCCCACTCAACTGTTATAAATGTTACTGCTTCCAAATGCATAGGGACCGTATCTGTCCCCCGAATAATACTACAAAATAGTAATTTAGGCAAAACCCAGAGACAAAATCTGATCGTGATTAAACCTGAAGACCATGTAATAAACGACCAAAACCAACTCATAAAGTTCAGCCTACTTAATATTAGATCACTAAATTCAAAAGCAGTTATTGTAAATGAAATGATCAAAGACAACAGTTTTGATATACTTTGCCTTACCAAAACCTGGCTTAAACCAAATGATTATAGTCTAAATGAGTGTACCCCACTAAGCTATTGTTATATGCATGAGCCACGTCCGGTTGGTCGAGGTGGTGGTGTCGCAACAATCTTTAGAGGCTTTCTTACTATAACTCAGAGAACAGAGCATAAATTTAAATCATTTGAAGTGCTTGCGTTGAACATAATTGTTCCAAACAAAAGTAAAAAACCATTGCTTTCTTTTACGTTGGCTACTGTGTATAGCCCCCCTGGTCCCTACACTGATTTTCTGAAAGAGTTCTGAAAGAGACTTCTTATCGGACCTATTGGTTAACGTTGATAAAGTACTAATTGTCGGAGACTTTAATATCCACGTAGATAGTGCTAAAGATGCATTAGAAGTGGCGTTTACAGAGCTACTACACTCTTTTGGAGTAACACAACACATCAATGGACCCACTCATCTTGACTTGATTATATCTCACGAAGCCGATCTATCCAATATAGATATTATACCTCAAAATGACAATTTCACCGATCACTATCTTATAACATGTACACTGCGCACTGCAGAAATCAGCCGTTTAACTCGTTATTGACAGGGTAGAACAATTACCTCGACTACTAGTTTCGCAAAGAGTTTTGCCAGATCCCACTCCTTTAATAACCATACCAATAAATACAGAATCGCTCGATGACATGACCAGCAAATTGTGCACTATTTTTTCTAATACATTAGAAGCTGTCGCACCTATGAAGTCAAAAAAGATTAATGAGAAAAACGTAGCACCATGGTACAATAGCACCACTCGCGCCCTTAAAAGAGAAACACGTAAACTGGAGCGCAAATTGAATCAAACCCAATTAGAGGTCTTTAAAATTATGTGGAAAGAGAGTGCAAACTGCAAAAAAGGCACTAAAAGCAGCAAAGGCTGAGCACGTCCGTAACCTCATAGAAACTAACAAAAACAATCCAAGGTTTTTATTCAGTACAGTTGCTAAATTAATAAATAAACAGACATCACCTGACCTGGTTATTCCGCCGCACCTTAGTAGCAATGAATTCATGAATTTTTTTACAGAGAAAATTGAAAACATACGAGACAAAATAGTAAAAACTCAACCTTCAAGTCTGTCCTATGAATTAGTACCAACCATCGCCCCAAAAGAAAGGCTACAGTGTTTTTCACCTATAAAGCAGGACCCTGATAGCAATAGACTTCGAGGCGGATCCGCCTTCAAGTCGCCTGGTCCGCTGTACTCTCAGATTCAATTCGGCCACACGCACAGAATATGCCCCTCCTCCGCACAACGCACTGTCAACTCGCGGACTCGCAACTGACGCTGGGCGAATTCTCTGACCGAACGCGCCTTTTTTAAACCGTCACAGTCACTTAATCCATCTCCTCACACAGTGGAAACGCTGGAGCTGGCAGGTCGGTGAGGATGGAACACGGTAAGAATAGTTAAAATATGCTTTATTTGTACAGTTACGTAGCCAGTAACATTACTGTTGATTGCTTTGCTTGATGTTTTTAATTCTGAAGTGATTTTTGCAAGCCAAGTTTCAGCACATTGTCATTATCTTTTTGAGTAAAAGCTTTTTGGACGGAATGTTTTTATCTCTCTAGGAGGTGGGGTGATTCAATCGGATTTTAATCCAACCCTGAGCGCATGTTTTCTCCCCTTTCCAGTAAAATAGCAGGCGAGATAAACTGATGTTAGGCCTAACGTTAACGTTACCTGTTTTTTTTACACTGAACTTCTGGTATAGTTTGAGTCTTTTGTTAATATTTTGACATATATTCTCCACCTCCCCATGTAATGTTGTTTCAGATCATTTTCATATCATATTAAATCTTAAAATACTGTGCGTGTGTGTGTGTGTGTGC